>NC_057797.1:384425842-384432577 GCF_018294505.1 Triticum aestivum
GGGGGGCGACCCAGGCTCGGGCGGGCCGGCGGCGATGTGGGTGCGGGTTGCCCACGTGGCAGCTGCGGATTGGTCCGGGCGGCGGTGCGGACACGTCCGGCCGTCTCGGATGTGTCCGGCGGCGGCGGGGGAAGAGAAGCTAGGGTTTGGACCCGAAAATGAAGGAGGGGGAGGCCTATTTATACATAGAAGGAGCTAGGAGACTCCAAATGGAGTGCGGTTTCCGGCCACGCGATCTTGATCGAACGACCGAGAGGATGGAGGGGGTTTAGCTGGGTGTTCAGCCACTTTGGAGAGGTGTCGGGCTGCAACACACACGAGGCCTTTATGATTCCTCGGTTAACCGTTGGAGTATCAAACGAAGTCCAAATGGTACGAAACTTGACAGGCGGTCTACAGGTGGTATACCAAGGCCGCTTGGCAAGTCTCGCTGCAATCCGAGAATGTTTAACACCCGCACACGAAAAGAGGCAAAAAGGGGACGCCGGAGGACATAGGAGTGCCGCAATGCAAAACGGACAACGGGGAAAATGCTCGGATGCATGAGACGAACACGTATGCAAATGCGATCACATGATGACATGATATGAGATGCATGACATGGATAAAAGCAACACGAAGGAAAAACCCAACCACGAGGGAATAACATAACTTAGTGCCGAAAATGGCAAGAGTTGGAATACAAATATGGCAAGTTACATACGGGGCGTTACATGAAGCGTGTCATAAGAAACGGAATAGTGGTAAGTTGCATGGCAATATATCTCGGAATGGCTATATAAATGCCATAATAGGTAGGTATGGTGTCTGTTTTGAGGAAGGTATATGGTGGGTTTATGGTACCGATGAAAGTTGCGCGGTACTAGAGAGGCTAGCAATGGTGGAAGGGTGAGAGTGCATATAATACATGGACTCAACATTAGTCATAAAGAACTCACATACTTATTGCAAAAATCTATTAGTTATCGAAACAAAGTACTACGCGCATGCTCCTAGGGGGATAGATTGGTAGGAAAATACCATCGCTCGTCCCCGACTGCCACTCATAAGGAAGACAATCAATAAATAAATCATGCTCCGACTTCTTCACATAACGGTTCACCATAAGTGCATCCTACGGGAATCACAAACTTTAGAACAAGTATTTCTGAAATTCTCAACTAAGCAACTAGCATGACTCTAATATCACCATCTTCATATCTCAAAACAATCATCAAGTATCAAACTTCTCATAGTATTCAATGCACTTTTTATGATAGTTTTTATTATACCCATCTTGGATGCCTATTATATTAGGACTAATTTTATAGCCAAAGCAAATTACCATGCTGTTCTAAAGGACTCTCAAAATTATATAAATTAAGCATGAGAGATCAATAATTTATATAAAATAAAACCACCATCATGCTCTTAAAGATATATATGTGAAGCACTAGAGCAAAATTATCTAGCTCAAAAGATATAAGTGAAGCACATAGAGTATTCTATAAATTCCAATTCATGTGTGTCTCTCCAAAAGGTGTGTACAGAAAGGATGATTGTGGTAAACTAAAAATCAAAGACACAAATCATACAAGACGCTCCAAGCATAACACATATCATGTGGTGAATAAAAATATAGCCTCAAGTAAAGTTACCGATAGACAAAGACGAAAGAGGGGATGCCTTCCGGGGCATCCCCAAGCTTAGGCTTTTGGTTTACCTTGAATTTTACCTTGGGGTGCCTTGGGCATCCCCAAGCTTAGGCTATTGCCAATCCTTATTCCAAAATCGATCAAATCTTTACCCAAAACTTGAAAACTTCACAACACAAAACTCAACAGAAAATCTCATGAGCTCCGTTAGTATAAGAAAACAAACCACCACTTGAAGGTACTATAATGAACTCATTCTTTATTTATATTGGTGTTAAACCTACTGTATTACAACTTCTCTATGGTTCATACCCCCCCGATACTAGCCATAGATTCATCAAAATAAGCAAACAACACGCGAAAAACAGAATCTGTCAAAAACAGAACAGTATGTAGTAATCTGTAGGTTTCGAATACTTATGTAACCCCAATAATTCTGAAATAAATTGGTGGAAGTGAGTAATTTGTCTATTAATCATCTTCAAAAATAATCAACATAATCGCACTCTCCAGTAAAAAATGGCAGCAAATATCGTGAGCGCCAAAGTTTCTGTTTTTTACAGCAAGATCACAAAAACTTCCCCCTAGTCTTCCCAAAGGTTCTACTTGGCACAAACACTAATTAAAAGCACAAAACCACATATAAACACAATATAGATGAATTATTTATTACTAAACAGAACCAAAAAGCAAGAGACAGAAATAAAATTGGGTTGCCTCCCAACAAGCGCTATCGTTTAACGCCCCTAGCTAGGCATAAAAACAAGAATAGATCTAGGTATTGTCTTCTTTGGTATGCAATCCATAAGTGGCTCTCATAATAGATTCATAAGGTAATTTAATTTTATTTCTAGGGAAGTGTTCCATGCCTTTCCTTGACAGAAATTAGAATCTAATGTTTCCTTCTTTCATATCAATAATTGCACCAATCGTCCTAAGGAAAGGTCTACCAAGAACAATAGGACATGAAGGATTGCAATCTATATCAAGAACAATAAAATCTATGGGCACATAATTCCTATGTGAAACAATAAGAACATCATTAATCCTTCCAATAGGTTTCTTAATAGTGGAATCCGCAAGATGCAAATTTAAAGAACAATCATCAAATTCACGGAAACCTAACACATCACACAAAGTTTTTTGAATCATGGAAACACTAGCACCCAAATCACATAATGCAAAGCATTCATGATCTTTAATTTTAATTTTAATAGTAGTTTCCCACTCATCATCAAATTTTCTAGGGATAGAAACTTCTAATTCAAGCTTTTCTTCATAAGATTTCATTAAAGCATCAACGATATGTTTGGTAAAAGCTTTATTTTGATCATAAGCATGAGGAGAATTTAGCACGGATTGCAACAAGGAAATACAATCTATCAAAGAGCAACTATAATAATTAAATTCCTTGAAATCCAAAATAGTGGGTACATTTCTATGTAAAGTTTTGACCTCTTCAATCCCACTTTTACCAATTTTTGCATCAAGATCTAAAAACTCTGAATCATTGGGACGCCTTCTGGCTAAAGTCGACACATCTCCAGTCCCATCATTATCAAGATTCATATTGCAAAACAAAGATTTAATAGGAGACACATCAATCACTTTTAGATCTTCATCCTTATTATCGTGAAAACTAGAAGAACACACTTTTATAAAGCAATCCTTTTTAGCACGCACCCTAGCGGTTCTTTCTTTGCACTCATCAATGGAAATTCTCATGGCTTTAAGAGACTCATTGATATCATGCTTATGTGGAATAGATCTAAGTTTCAAAGAATCACCATCAAGAGAAACTCTATCCACGTTCCTAGCCAACTCATCAATTTTAGGCAATTTTCCTTCAAGCAAAGCATTGAAATTCTTTTGCGAAATCATAAATTCTTTAACACTAGTCTCTAAATCAGATGGAATCTTATTAAAATTTCCATAAGAGTTGTTGTAGGAATTAACATAATTATTAGAGGAATTACTAGGAAATGACCTAGGATTAAAGTTTCCACTACAAGTGTTGTTACCAAAATTGTTCCTACCAAAAAATCCACATCCATAGATTCATTATTATTCTCAATCAAAGTAGACAGAGGCATATCATTAGGATAAGAAGAAAAACTCTTATTGGCAAACAATTTTATAAGTTCATCCATCTTTCCACTCAAAACATTAATTTCTTCTATAGCATGAACCTTTTTACTAGTAGATCTTTCGGTGTGCCATTGAGAATAATTAACCGTAAAGTGATTTCCATAAAAGTGCCTCCTGCGGCCGAATCTAAGAGATTTCTAGAAGCGAAATTCAATCCGGCATAAATTTTTTGTATGATCATCCATAAATATAATCCATGAGTAGGGCAATTACGTATCATTAATTTCATCCTCTCCCAAGCTTGTGCAACATGGTCATGATCAAGTTGCTTAAAATTCATGATATCATTTCTAAGGGAGATGATCTTAGCGGGAGGAAAATACTTAGAGATAAAAGCATCTTTGCACTTATTCCGTGAATCAATACTATTTTCAGGGAAAGACGAAAACCAAGTTTTAGCACGACCTCTAAGCGAAAACGGAAATAGCTTCAATTTAACAATATCATTATCCAAATCTTTCTTCTTTTGCATATCACATAAATCAACAAAGATGTTTAGATGGGTAGCGGCATCTTCACTACGAAGGCCAGAAAACGGATCTTTCATGACAAGATTCAGCAAAGCAGTATTAATTTCACAAGATTCAGCATCGATAAGAGGAGCAATTGGAGTGCTAATAAAATCATTATTGTTGGTATTGGAGAAGTCACACAATTTAATATTGTCTTGAGCCATCGTGACAAACAATCGAACACACAAGCACACTAGAAGCAAGCAAAAAGAGGCAAACGGAAAAGAGGCGAATGAAAAAGGGCGAATAAAATGGCAAGGGTGAAGTGGGGGAAAGGAAAACGAGAGGCAAATGGCATATAATGTAATGTGAGGGATAATAGTTTGTGATGGGTATTTGGTATGTCTTGACTTGTGCATAGATCTCCCCCACAACGGCGCCAGAAATCCTTCTTGCTACCTCTTGAGCTTGCGTTGGTTTTCCCTTAAAGAGGAAAGGGTGATGCAACAGAGTAGCATAACTATTTCCATTAGTTTTTGAGAACCAAGGTATCAATCCAGTAGGAGACTACACGCAAGTCCCTCGTACTAGCACAAACAAACAAGAACCTCACAACCAACACGATAAAGGGGTTGTCAATCCCTTCACAGTCACTTACGAAAGTGAGATCTGATAAAGACACTAAGATAAATATTTTTGGTATTTTTGTTGTATAGATTGGAAAATAAATATTCCGAAAGAGAAATAGAAAATTGATAGGAAAATAATATGATGGAAGATAGACCCGGGGGCCATAGGTTTCACTAGTGGCTTCTCTCAAGATAGCAAATTCTGCGGTGGGTGAACAAATTACTGTCGAGAAATTGATAGAAAAGCACATAGTTATGAGAATATATAGGCATGAACATGTATATAGGCATCACGTCCGCGACAAGTAGACCGAAACAATTCTGCATCTACTACTACTACTCTAGACATCGACCGCTATCCAGCATGCATCTAGAGTATTTAGTTCATAAGAACAGAGTAACGCATTAGGCAAGATGACATGATGTAGAGGGATGAACTCAAGCAATATGATATAAACCCCATCTTTTTATCCTTGATGGCAACAATACAATATGTGCCTTGCTGACCCTACTGTCACTGGGAAAAGACACCGCAAGATTGAACCTAAAGCTAAGCACTTCTCCCATTGCAAGAAAGATCAATCTAGTAGGCCAAACCAAACTGATAATTCGAAGATACTTGCAAAGATATTTAAATCATGCATAAAATATTTCAAAGAAGAATCAAATATTGTTCATAGATAATCTTGATCATAAACCCAATATTCATCGGATCTCGACAAACACGCCGCAAAAAGAATTACATCGAATAGATCTCCAAGAGAATCGAGGAGAACTTTGTATTGAGATCCAAAGAGAGAGAAGAAGCCATCTAGCTAATAACTACGCACCCAAAGGTCTGTGGTAAACTACTCACACATCATCGGAGAGGCTATGGTGTTGATGTAGAAGCCCTCCGTGATTGATCCCCCCTCCGACAGAGCGCCGGAAAAGGCCCCAAAATGGGATCTCACGGTATAGAAGGTTGCGGCGGTGGAAATAGGGTTTCGTGGTGCTCCTGGATGTTTTCGGGGTATATGGGTATATATAGGAGGAAGAAGTATGTCGGTGGAGCTGTGAGGGGCCCACGAGGGTGGGGCGCGCCTTCCCCCCTGGGCGCGCGCTCTTGCCTCGTGGCCTCCTCGCTTCTTTCTTGACGTCCACTCCAAGTCTCCTTGTAACATCCCAAATTTTCAATTTGGAATTTTATACACTAGATCATCATTGCATATCATATTTCATTGCATTTTGGTTGATCCTAGAAATTCTACGCAACTCAAGGACCCTCGGAGAGAGTTGGGGATTTCGTTATTTTCATATTTGAGTTTTCTCAAATTTTGAAAATAGGATCGTTTGATTTTATTTATTTCATCTTCAATTATTTCTATTATGAAAATTATGAGAGAGGGAATAAAATGATTTTCCCAAAATAATGAAATATTGAAGGTTTAAAAAAATCAAATAAGATTTTATTTTGGTTTTATTTGCTATTTTATTTGAATTTAGGAAAAATTGCACGTTTTCAAAATTGCATTTAGAGCCAAAAAAATGTTCATCATGTTCAAAATATTTTATTTAGACGGAGAAAATTTGTTTTGGTATTTTTAGAATTTTATTATTTTTCTAGAAATTTTTTAGTCGCAGTGAAATTGTTTAAAAAAAAGAGACCCTGCGCCCGACTGGGCCAAGGGCCCAGCCGCGCGGCCCGGCCCAGCCAGCCGCCGCTGCCTGTCGCCCGCCGCCACCCGAGTCCGGGGAGGACTCCACCTCCCGAGGCCGACCCCTCCCCCAAGTCGCCTCTCCCCGCCCCTTTATAACCGTCGCCCCCCTGCAGCCCACACCGTCGTCGTCGTCGCATGCCCCCAGCGCCGCCGCCACACGCCGCCCGGGCCG
>NC_057797.1:384432912-384446446 GCF_018294505.1 Triticum aestivum
CCGCCGCTGCACGCCGCCCAGAGTCGCCGCCCTGTCGGAGTCTCACCGGAGCGCCGCCGCCGAGGTAGCCGCCGCCCGGTTTTTGAGAAAAAGCCGTTTCGGTTTTTTTTTAAAAATCCCTAGTTTTCGTTTTTTTAAATAGATCGGTTTTTCTCCGGTTTATTTATTTAGCGAGAGTTCGCTCGTCTGTTCGTTTTAACGAACGTGTTTTTCGTTTAGTTCCTGTTAACGAACGTTCGTTCATTAACCTGTTCGTCGTTTTTCTTTTTCTCGGATTAAATCCATGATTTTTCTGATCGCGATTTCTGATCCGATGTTTGTTTTAGTTTAACTTTTTGCTCATTTGTTGGAATCAGGCGATTCAAGCGCCCGGAGTTTCGTCCCGAAACCCTCTTTCCGTTCAACCAACCCAAACAAGTTTTTGCCTCAGTAAAATTTGCCCTAGTTTCAGATTAGTAAACGAAGCTTATTTCTTTTGCCGTTTGTCTTTCGTTGCTTCGTTCGATTTGATTCTTTTTGCCAACCGGAGTTCTTAAGTTGAACTTTATGGTTAGATCTCTTATTCGAGTTTTACCTATGCATTAGATGAGTACTTATTGTATGCTTGTTTGTTTGCGATAGAGTACGCGGAGTGCGCCGCTTGCTACTTCGAATCGCTAGGTTTCACGGTTCATCAGCAAGGCAAGTAACACTTTGATCATACTTCCTATTACCTAGTTTTATTGCATTAGATCAATCCCCACACATTGCATGATTAGGATCTAATTAAATTGTGGGTTTGGGAAGTAGTTGAGGTAGTACCTATTACCTGTTATTATCAAACCTTTGGGAGTTATTTTTACGTTTGCTTGTTATGCCATGCGATGCTAGTAGACGTGGATTGGGGGAGTGTATCCATGACAGATGTGAGATTGTTAAATAAATGGTTTATCTAAGGTCGCAACTTAAATACACATCTAGGTGGATTGAGGCACCTGGGTATTCCAGCGATTGCCTGTTTTTCTTTTGGACCGCCACCCAGGCTCAAAGGGATCATGAGATTATTCATACTAGAAACTTCCGTGTGCAGCGACAAGCTACTATGGGCTCTAGCATAGTTGACTAAGTCGTGCGAACTCTTACAGTGGTAGACTAGCAGATGTAGGGGATGTAGGTTGGTACGGTCTACCCGTTCGTAAGGTGCTAGCGTTTCTGAAAGATTATGTCTCGGTCATCCGTTTCTCAAACACCATGTAGTGCGAGAAATCCAACGGAGGAGATCGAGTCTTGTGGGTAAAAGTGCGCAAACCTCTGCAGAGTGTATAAACTAATCATGGTTAGCCGTGTCCCCGGTTATGGACATCTTGAGTATCTAGTACCTGGATTATCATGTGAATCTCATCACGTTACTCTAAAAATTAATTTTGTTGGGTTTTGTTTAATGATGATGCTTAATTGGGATTGAGAATGCTGTCAACCATTCTCAATGTTTAAAAACCACCATGATAGTTAAATAAAATGTATTCCTTTGCAGTAGGGAAAAATTGGCTTTACGCAAAACTGTAACTATAGAGCTTTCCACCAGCCGAATATGCATATAGAATAGCCTTATTCTTTCATTGCTCTCTATGTGTTACATTGCCAGCATATTCCATGTGCTGACCCGTTTCGGGCTGCAGCGTTAATGTTGCAGACTTTTCAGATGACGATTAAGGTGCCTTTAGGTTGTAGTTCTATACTCAGTGATGCAGTTGGAGTTGATGGACTCACTTATCTTCCAAGCCTTCTGCTGTTATCGTTATTAGGTGGCCTTAAGCCATATTTATTGTAATAAGTTCTCTTTTGAGACTCTCGATGTAATAAGTGTGTGATTGCTACTTTGTTATAAATCCTTCAAGTATTGTGTGGTGTCAGCATTACTGATCCAGGGATGACACCTGAGCATAGAGATTGGACCGTTTGAGGTCTGGTCGCTACAAGATGGTATCAGAGCACACGCTGATTGTAGGACACGACCACTAAGCTAAAGCCCTAGATCACTACTCTCTATTCTCATTCTGACTCCTCATCTTTTCTACTCTTTTAGGATGGAGGATGCAAGGAACAAGTTCACGCAACCGGATGAAGATACACCCTTTGGGCGTCACTTGAAGGAAGTCACTAGATATCTAATCATAGGTGTACCAAGCTTCACCAGAACCTACAACGCCACTTTACCTGAAGAGGAGCGCTGGATGATTCATGTTCAAGTTCCAGGAAGGACGTTCATGCCAGTCACTGAGCCCATCGAGTTTTCCTTTGATGCACCAACCTGGAGTCTAGGAAAGAGCATGGCAGCTCACATCGCCATGGGACGCATTGGAGAAGTTTACCGCAATGATCTCCAGGATACTATCTACCAGATTTGTGGGCGCCAAGATGAACACTGGGAGATGATCACCACCAGGAAGGATAGATCAATTGCAGCTTTTATCCAGGAGTTAAACCAGCACATTCGACGTCAGGAGAACCAGATGTGCGCCGGCATGATGGATCTGAAGAAGGCAACGATAAGGATCAAGGAACTGGAGGAAGAACTCAAGGCTACACATGAAGATTATGAAGAAGAAATCGAAGTATTAGTGGACAAGAATGCCAACTTAACAATGAAGATCGGAATGTTTATGGGAGGCCCTACGCTAGTAGAAGAAGACAAAGAACCCAAGGAGATTCGCCCGGAAGACTACATCATCATCGATGACACCGACTCGGATCCAGATGATAGCGATGATGACTATGTTGATGAAGCTGGAGCAGATATCATGGAGTCTGCAACCGAAGAATATTTCTAGTAGACCACCCCATCAGTAGTAGTAGTCCACCATGTAAATATAGTAGTCCGAGCACTTTTGCGATAGTTAGATCAATTGCATGCCCTTGTTTGATTGATTGAATGAAGTGAATTGTTTGCTTTTGCCTCATGAGCATATGGGTAGTGTTTTCTCTCTAGACCCCTCACTACTCTTAAATCTCATCCTTTCTAAAGCCTCAGATGCCTCCGCGACGTGACCCCGGTTTTACGTTCCCACCGGAGCTCACCTAGTTGATCCAGCAGCAGAACACATTGATGCAGTTGCTAATCCAGAATCAGAATCAGGGGAACAACAACAACAACCCACCACCACCTGTTGATCACTTAGCCCGTTTTCTTAGGCTGAATCCGCCAGTGTTTTCCAGTAGCACCGAGCCGATAGTAGCAGATGATTGGCTCTGCAAGACAGCAAGGGAGTTGACCATGGCAGGATGCACAGATGCGGAAAAGGTGAAGTTTGCCGCACATCAGCTTGAAGGACCCGCATCATCATGGTGGGAGAATTTCACAGCCACTTTCCCTGTCGACACTGTCACATGGGACCAGTTCCAGCTGGCTTTCCGTACTGCCCATGTTTCAGCAGGAGCTATGGCCATGATGAAGCGAGAGTTTCGCAACTTGCGCCAAGGAGGACGGACAGTTGGCCAGTATGTGGAGGACTTTAGTAAGCTAGCACGTTATGCCCCAGATGACGTTGCCACGGATGTGGCTAAGCAGGAGAAGTTTCTGGAAGGACTGAATGATGAGTTGAGCATGTATTTGATGGTAGCAACCTTCAACAACTACCAGGAGTTGGTAGATTGTGCTCTCATGATTGAAGGGAAGCAGCAGCAAATTGAGAACCGTAAGAGGAAGTATGGACAAGGGAAGTACAATTCTGGAGCTCAGCAGAAGCCACGTTTTACCCCTAGATCGGGAGGACATTTTCAGCATACCCATGGAGGGTAGCTCACACAATCATAATGGCACCAAGACTGGTAATGGGAATGGAGGAAGCAACGGCCAGAACCGTACAAACCCATCAACCCCAGCCAACAGAGACCTGGGCCAAGTCACTTGCTTTAAGTGCCAGAAGACCGAACATTATGCCAATGAGTGTCCTGAAGCCCCGAATGGAAATGGCAATGGAAGCTCTGGGAATAAGCCGAACCCTTTCAACAGGGGACAGGTGAACCACGTAAATGTGGAGGAAGTTGAAGCCCAGCCCGATGCAATAATAGGTAAGTTTTTGGTTAAGTCATTTACTACATTCGTTCTTTTTGATACTGGTGCATCGCATTCATACATATCAAGGGGATTTGTGGATAAGTATAAACTACCAACCCAAGCCCTTAGATCACCCATGTTAGTAACCTCGCCTGGAGCAGAGTATATGGCTAGTCTATGGTGTGATCGGTTACCATTAAGGATTGGTAACTACGTATTTCCCTCAGACCTAATAGTATTGGAATCTCAAGGATTGGATGTGATATTAGGCATGGATTGGTTATCAAAGTATGAAGGGAATATTGAATGTGCCAGTTAGTCAATTTTGCTTACCACGCCAGAAGGAAGAAGGATCAAGTATGTATCCCGACATGTGCCAAAAAGGACTCAACTAAATTGCTTAACAGGAGTTGTGCAGGAGGAAGTACCAGTGGTGAAAGATTTCCCTGATGTATTTTCAGAAGAGTTGCCAGGCATGCCACCGAATAGAGATATTGAGTTTTTGATTGAGCTTTTGCCAGGCACAGGGCCAATATCTAAGAGACCATATAGGATGCCCGCAAAGGATTTGGAAGAGATTAAGAAGCAGATCAAGGAGTTATTGGATAAAGGATATATTCACCCAAGTTCTTCGCCTTGGGGATCGCCAGTACTTCTAGTGGAGAAGAAGGATGGATCATTAAGGATGGTTGTTGATTATCGAGGATTGCATGAAGTAACCATCAAGAACAAGTACCCACTACCGATGATCAATGATCTGTTTGATCGATTGCAAGGAGCTAAGGTATTTTCCAAAATTGATCTGCGATTAGGGTACCACCAGTTGAAGATTCGAGAACAGGTTATACCCAAGACAGCTTTTACCACCAGGTATGGGCTGTCTGAGTATACCGTTATGTCATTTGGTCTGACTAACGCCCGTGCATATTTTATGAACATGATGAACAAGGTGTTTATGGAGTTTCTGGATAAGTTCGTTGTAGTGTTCATCGATGATATCCTGGTATACTCGAAGAACGAAGAGGAGCATAAGGAGCATTTGCGTTTGGTACTTGGAAAACTCAGATAACATCAGTTATATGCCAAGTTTAGCAAATGTGAGTTTTGGTTGAAGGAAGTTGGATTTCTCGAACACGTTATATCTGGAGAAGATATAGCAGTAGATCCCACCAAGGTTGACACTGTGACAAATTGGGAAGCGCCAATAACAGTTGGAGAGATCCGGAGTTTTCTTGGACTTGCAGGATACTACCGGAGATTCATTGAAAATTTCTCAAAGATTGCAAAACCTATAGGGAGTCGTTGAAGAAGGATACCAAGTTCATCTGGACCGAGGAATGTGAGGCTAGTTTCCAGGAGTTGAAGAAACATTTGGTTACATCACCAGTGTTGATTTTGCCAGATCAGACCAAGGATTATGAGGTGTATTGCGACACTTCACGTCGAGGACTTGGAGCAGTGCTTATGCAGGAAGGAAGAGTTGTTTCATATGCATCACGACAGCTCAAACCTCATGAGTTGAATTATGTTATGCATGATTTGGAGTTAGCAGCAGTAGTGCATGCATTGAAGACTTGGAGACATTTTCTCATTTTAAATCATTGTGAGGTGTACACGGATCACAAGAGTTTGAAGTATATCTTCACACAGAAGGAGTTGAATCTCAGACAAAGGAGATGGTTGGAGCTCATCAAGGATTATGACATGAGATTGCATTATCACCCCGGAAAGGCTAACGTAGTAGCTAACGCGTTGAGCCGTAAAAGTCATGTCAACACATTAATGACGGGATATTTACCAAGGGAGTTAGCCGAAAATCTTCGAGAGCTATGTTTGGGAATAGTTCCAAGAGGCTATGTAGCAGCATTGGAGATTCAGTCTACTTTGATGGATAAGATCAGAGAAGCCCAGAAGACTGACAAGGAGATTGCCTCTATTAAGGAGAAAATGAGCAAAGGAAAAGCTAAATGATTTTGTGAGGATGAGCACGATACCTTATGGTTTGAAGACCACGTTTATGTGCCTAATGATTTGGAGATCAGGAAGTTAATTCTGCAAGAGGCCCATGATTCACCCTATTCGATTCACCCAGGAAATACCAAGATGTATCTGGATTTAAAGGATATTTTCTGGTGGACCGGAATGAAGAAGTATATTGCGGAGTATGTAGCAGTTTGTGATGTATGTTAGAGAGTAAAGGCAGAGCATCAGAAGCCAGCAGGATTGCTACAGCCATTGCCGATACCCGAATGGAAGTGGGATAAGTTAGGCATGGATTTTATTATGGGTTTACCTTGAACTCATTCAGGCTATGATTCGATTTGGGTTGTAGTCGATCGTTTGACAAAGGTAGCTCATTTCATTCTAGTAAAGACTACCTATACCAGTGCAAAGTTGGCAAAGATATACATGACCAGGATCGTATGTCTGCATGGAGTTCCAAGGAGCATTGTGTCAGATAGAGGAACCCAGTTTACCTCAAAGTTCTGGAATCAGTTGCACGAAACTTTGGGTACCAGGCTGGAGTTCAGTACAGCTTTTCATCCGCAGACAGATGGACAGACTAAGAGAGTCAATCAGATTTTGGAGGATATGTTGAGAGCTTCTGCGCTAGATTATGGATCTAGTTGGGACAAGAATTTGCCGTATGCAGAGTTCTCTTACAACAATAGTTATCAATCCTGTTTGAAGATGGCCCCTTTCGAAGCCTTGTATGGAAGGAGGTGCAGGACCCCATTGTCGTGGGATGAAGTTGGAGATCGTCAGTTGTTTGGACCGGATCTGATTAAGGAGTCTAAACAGAAAGTAAAATTTATTCGCGATAGGCTCAAGGTAGCCCAGTCCAGGCAGAAGAGCTACGCAGATTCTAAAAGCAAGGAGACAGTTTACAAAGTCGGAGACCGAGTTTACCTTCGAGTATCTCCCCTTCGAGGAGTTAAGCGCTTTGGAGTTAAGGGAAAATTATCGCCACGTTTTGTAGGACCATACAAAGTTTTGGAGCGTATGGGAGAAGTAGCCTACAAGTTGGAATTGCCCGAAGGATTGTCAGGAGTTCACGACGTGTTCCATGTTTCCCAGTTGAAGAAGTGCCACACAGAGATGGCTGATATACCGCTGAGAGATACAGTGCTGCTGGAAGTGATTCAGTTGGACAGTGATTTGACCTATGAGGAGAAACCAATCAAGATCCTTGAGCATGCCAGCTGAGTCACCCGCAGCAAGGTTATCAAGCTTTGCAAAGTTCAGTGGAGCCACCTCACGGAAGATGAAGCCACCTGGGAACGAGAGGAAGATTTGCTGAAGGACCACCCTCACCTATTTTCTAGCCAACCCGAATCTCGAGGGCGAGATTCATCTTAAGGGGGTAGGTTTGTAACATACCAAATTTTCAATTTGGAATGTTATACACTAGATCATCATTGCATATCATATTTCATTGCATTTTGGTTGATCCTAGCAATTCTACGCAACTCAAGGACCCTCGGAGAGAGTTGGGGATTTCGTTATTTTCATATTTGAGTTTTCTCAAATTTTGAAAATAGGATCGTTTGATTTTATTTATTTCATCTTCAATTATTTCTATTATGAAAATTATGAGAGAGGGAATAAAATGAGTTTACGAAAAAAAGAAATATTGAAGGTTTAATAAAAAATCAAATAAGATTTTATTTTGGTTTTATTTGCTATTTTATTTGAATTTAGGAAAAAATGCATGTTTTCAAAGTTGCATTCAGAGCCAAAAAAATGTTCATCCTGTTCTAAATATTCTATTTAGACGGAGAAAATTTGTTTTGGAATTTTTAGAATTTTATTTATTTTTCTAGAATTTTTTTGGCCGCAGCGAAATTGTTTAAAAAAAAAGAGACCCCGCGCCCGACTGGGCCAAGGGCCCAGCCGCCTGTCGTGGTTCTAAGCCTGACAGTAGAGTAGGGGGGTAGGTATGGAGAGGCAAGGTCCTAGCTATGGAGAGGTTGTAAGCACAAAGGATGTACGAGTTCAGGCCCTTCTCGGAAGAAGTAACAGCCCTACGTCTCGGAGCCCGGAGGCGGTCGAGTGGATTATGAGTGTATGAACTACAAGGTGCCGAACCCTTCTGCCTGTGGAGGGGGGTGGCTTATATAGAGTACGCCAGGACCCCAGCCAGCCCACGAAGGAGAGGGTTTAAGGTGAGTTAAGTCTGGGGCGTTACTGGTAACGCCCCACATAAAGTGCCTTTACTATCATAAAGTCTACTTGATTACAGGCCGTTGCAGTGAAGAGTGCCTCTTGACCTCCTGGTGGTCGAGTGAGTCTTCGTGGTCGAGTCCTTCAGGCCAGTCGAGTGAATCCTCGTTGGTCGACTGGAAGGCGACCTCTTCTAAGGATGTCCTGGGGTAAGTTACTTGGATCAGGTCCATGACCCTACCCTAGGTACATAACCCCATCATTAGCCCCCGAATGGATTGAGGCTTCGAGTGAAGAAGGAGTTGATGTCGTTTCCGATTAACCTTTGTGCTCCGGTTGTGCGCTGTTCTGTACCAAAGAATCTCTTCGTCGACAGGAAACAACTTGCCTTCAGTCGACTTGATCCATTCTATTTTTGCGTCGAGTGATCTTTCAGGCTTCGACGATCTCCGAGCGACGGATCGCCGGAAACACCGCGCCTGACAGACTGATTTGCTGTTCACGGATTCTGCGGGATGCGAAATTTGGGGACGCGCGCGAAGCGGGGCGGACCGCGGCGTTCGGATGGGACGGGACATGGACGCCTCGATCTCTGCGCAGCCTTTTTCGCCACGTATCCCGTCCGCATAACTGCTCCAGATATGATTAGATCGACCGGACCCACCTGTCATCCACTCGGAAGGGACCTTATAAATGTGCCCGGCGAGGATTTCTGTGTTGCGCTTTAGCATTCTCTCCCTCTCTCTGCTTCCTTCCTCCCTGCTCAGCGCGCTTGCTCTCGCCCCCGCACCACTTCCCTTCGCGCATCTCGCCGGAGACCATGGCCAAGGAGAAGACGGCGGCGCTGGAGCGGGCAAAGAAGGCGTCGGCATCGGAGAAGGCGAAGGGGAGATCCACCAACCGCGGAGGGTCCTCGTCCAGATCCCGCCTGCCGAAGGGCTGGGTCCAAGGAGACTGGATCCAGTCGACCATCACGGAGAATGACCTCCTCGACATGGCCAACGAGGGCTTGATCCCCCACGGAGCTGCGAGGCTTCCGGGGAAGGAGTGGCAGCCCCAGCCAGAAGAGGGTGAGTGTGTGCTTTTGGCCACTCATGTTGATCGTGGGTTTTCCTTGCCGCCGAGTGTTTCCTTTCGTGGCTTCTTGAACTTCTTCGGAGCGCAGCTCCACCACTTTACCCCAAACTCCATAGCCTATCTTGCTGCGTTCGTGTCCATGTGTGAGGGTTTCTTGGGCTGTCGACCGCACTGGGGTTTGTTCAAACATATATTCACGTGTCGATCTCAGACCGTGAAGAAGGCGAGCCCAGGTGATGAGAGAACCCGAGTCGTCCAAATGTGCGGGGGCCTGGGGATTCAGGTGAGGAATAAGAGCACCTTCCCGCCCATGACCTTTCCCGAGTCCGTCAGAGGCTGGCAGTCGACTTGGTTCTACTGCCAGGTCCAGTCGATGCCAGGGCAGTCGAGTGGACTCCCTCCGTTCACCATGGACCGAGTGAGCAAGCCTTCCCCTCTGAAGCTGATTCCGGAGGAGAAAGCCGACGTGAAGATGTTGATGGAGCGCGTGGTGCAGTTGGTTCGGGAGGGAGTGACGGGCATGGACCTCCTGGAGGTTTTCCTCAGGCGTCGCATCCAGCCTCTCCAGTTCCGGAGCCACTGCATGTGGTTGTACTGTGGGACCGAAGACGAGACTAGAGTCCATCCAGAAGCAGTCGACGATGTCACTCTGGAAAGATGGATGGCAGCCGTCACCGGAAACAAGGACAACCCACGTGGAGCCAGAAGGATTCCTCCACTCGACCACAACAGCGACTCAAACAAGGTACACTTGCTCTGCTCTCCACTGCGCCTTCGTCGTATTCATTTCTGTTAACCCTGTCGACTGGTCGACTGATCCTTGTCTGGGCATCTGCTAGGCCCTCACCGAACTGTACTCGATGCCCAATGGGGCACAAGCTTCGACTGAGGAGGGCGAGGCGAGCGGGGGCGAGAGCCAGGAAGAGGAGGAATGGGACTCGGATGTTGCAAAGGGTGATGACGACGATGATGATGATGACGGTGATGAAGACGACGTCGAGGACGAAGAAGAAGAGGAGGAGGAGGTCGTACCACCGCGCTCAAAAAGGCGGTCAAAGCTTGTCCACGATCCTTCGACCGAACGTGGTAAGGGGGTTGCGACTGCCACTCAGTCGACCAAGCGCCCTCGGACCACCTCTCCGGTGCCGACTGAAAAGGCGCCGAAGCAGCCCAGGGCGGCCTCGTCGAAGCCGATCAAGCTCTTGCCGAAGATGAAGGTGTCCATCCCCACCATATCAGGGTAACTGTGCTGCTCATATTTTCTTATTCTGTGTGAACTTTATCTCTGGTCGACGCTTAAGTTAGTCGACTGATCCTTTGGAGTTGCAGTGCTGCTACTTCTGAGACCGCGGCCCGGGCCGATGACCACGAGATGGAGGATGCGGCAACTTCGAACCCAGGTACTGTATTCTTAACACCGTTTTTAGTCGACTGACTCGCGACCTCTGATCCTGATTCTTCTCCGCAGCTCCGCCCAATACTGTTATCAATCTTCCTGACGATGACGAGGATGAAGAACCACTGGCACGCAGGAAGAGTCGGAAAACGCCCGCCAGTAAGGTGCCTCAGGATGTGACGGCGCCTGAGACTCTGACTGTGGAGGAAGAGAACACCACTCGACACACGGTGTCCTTCGCAAATCCACTAACGAGTGCTCAGCAGCCCTCCCTCTTCATGACTCACCACGTCCCAGAGGACCAAGCTGGCGCAGCGAAAGAAGCAATACGCCAGGCGGGACTCATGATGGAGCAGCTGAAGACCATCCGGGATGCGAGCCAGGCAGCTTATGACGCCAGCTCTGCCCTCCAAAGCAATGTCCAGGTCAGTCGACCGCTGTTTGTTCTGTTGGATATGCTACCAAAAACTTTTCTTTTCCGGAATTTATAGCAGTCACCCACTGGGTGTGTCGAATAAACTCCGTGTTAGCGGGGGCACGCTGAGTGCACCCGCTGGGTGTAGTCCCCAAGGCTAAGGTCGACTGCTTGCAGTCGGCCTTAGGCTTTATGATGTCAATTTTTCTTTCAGTCGACTATGTCGACTGGATTTCACAAACCGGTGGGGGCACGCTGAGTGCACCCACTGGGTGTAGTCCCCGAGACTGTGGTCGACTGCTTGCAGTTGATCACAGTCTTAGAGAATGCATCTCTTTTTTTCTTCTTTTTTTTTGAGGTCGACTGGTCGACTTTGTCTTCAACAGGATTAGTGGGGGCACGCTGAGTGCACCCACTGGGTGTAGTCCCCGAGACTACGGTCGAATGCTTGTATTCGGCTGTAGTCTTAGAAACGTGTGTTTTTTCCCTTTTTCACTCGGAAGTGAATTATTTTTGACATTTAGTCGATTGGTTCTTCGCAGAACTCTTGTGATCTTGTGGCTCGCTACTCAAAGCTGGAACAAAAACATACTCAAGTCGAGCTGAGCTTGAAGCTGGTTCAGGAGAAACTGACAAAGGCAAAGGAGGAGACCGAAGGTATGTTTGGTGAGACCCTGACGACTGCTTTTCCCCTTGCTTGTTTCAAAATCTGATCTTGCTGTAACTTGCAGGTAAGGTAAGGGAGGCCCAGCAGAAGAAAGACCTTGAGCTAGCTGAGAAGATCAAGCTGGCTGACGAGAAGTTAGCTTCAGTCACCAAGCTCGAACAAGACAATACCAATCTGAAAGCTGCTCTTGGGATTGCCAACAAGGAGGTCAGTCGACTGAAAACTGATAAAGCTGCCCTGACCGACCAAGTCAGCAAATTGACTGAGAAGAAAACTGAACTGGAGGCCTTCCTGAGTGGCCTTGCCAAGAAGCTGTTTCTTATGCTTGAAGGTAAACCTTCATGTTTGGCAAATATTTCCAATTGTGGCTTTTTCCATGCGACTATCCCCTTGACTTAGTGATCATCCTTGCAGAATTTTGTCAAAACTTTGAAGAAGAAACCAGCCGACTGGAGCCAAACCTCGACCCCATCAATTCTCCGGTGAACGACGAAGTTGCCATGGATGTTTTCCGACTGGAGTCTCGTGTTGCAGCTGTCGTGGACTATCTCGCAAGGCTGAAGGCCGCCACATCTCGCATCGACTCGACGCTCTGGCCTGAGGAGACACTTCAGAATGACCTTGAGTCGCTGATGGCCCGCTTGAACACGATCCCTGGTCGAGTGCAGGAGTGGAAGAAGTCCTCGGCTCGGTGTGGTGCAGATGTCGCTCTGTGTCTGGCCCGAGTCCACTGCAAAGATGCGCGAGAGGAGAAGCTGGCGGCCCTTCGGGTGGCCAATACCAAGAAGCACGACTTCAGGTCCTTTATGGAGACTTTCCTTGCAGCTGCCACTCGGATCACCGACGGAATTGACCTTGATGAATTTGTTGCACCTTCCAGCCCTCCACAGGAGGGGTAAAAAACTTCTTCTGGCTCGACGCTTTAAATTTGCCTCGGTATGCCGAGTGGAATTGTAACCGACAAACCTTAACGGGCTTGACGCCTGAGCACTTTCGGTTCCTTTAGATATCGATTCAAACTTGAATTTGGCGCTTGAATATGATTGCCTTCGGCTCAAAATGTCTTTTGCAGGTTCAAAGCAAGGCGCCTTTTCTGCAATCGACTTATGCTTTAGTCCACTTAGGCGAGCACTGGGCTGCGGCTAAGCCTCCGAGTGAGAGGGTTACTCTTCGCTCGGTAGGATTTTATAACTTAGGCGAGTCCTTGGACTGCAGCTAAGCCCCCGAGTGGAAGGCTGGCTTACCACTCGGTAGGATTTTTATAACTTAGGCGAGTGCTTGCACTGCAGCTAAGCCTCCGAGTGAGAGGGTTGCTCTCCACTCGGTAGGATTTTTATAACTTAGGCGAGTGCTTGGACTGCAGCTAAGCCCCCGAGTGAGAGGGTTGCTCTCCACTCAGTAGGATTTTTATAACTTAGGCGAGTGCTTAGACTGCAGCTAAGCCCCCGAGTGAGAGGGTTGCTCTTCACTCGGTAGGATTTTATAACTTAGGCGAGTGCTTGGACTGCAGCTAAGCCTCCGAGTGAGAGGGTTGCTCTCCACTCGGTAGGATTTTTATAACTTAGGCGAGTGCTTGGACTGCAGCTAAGCCCCCGAGTGAGAGGGTTGCTCTCCACTCGGTAGGATTTTTATAACTTAGGCGAGTGCTTGCACTGCAGCTAAGCCCCCGAGTGAGAGGGTTGCTCTCCACTCGGTAGGATTTTTATAACTTAGGCGAGTGCTTAGACTGCAGCTAAGCCCCCGAGTGAGAGGGTTGCTCTTCACTCGGTAGGATTTTTA
>NC_057797.1:384446607-384454138 GCF_018294505.1 Triticum aestivum
AAACGGATTCGCAGCTAAGCCTCCGAGTGAGAGTCTGGCTCACCACTCGGTAGGATTTTTATAACTTAGGCGAGTGCTTGCACTGCAGCTAAGCCCCCGAGTGAGAGGGTTGCTCTCCACTCGGTGGGATTTTTATAACTTAGGCGAGTGCTTGCACTGCAGCTAAGCCCCCAAGTGAGAGGGTTGCTCTCCACTCGGTAGGATTTTTATAACTTAGGCGAGTGCTTAGACTGCAGCTAAGCCCCCGAGTGAGAGGGTTGCTCTTCACTCGGTAGGATTTTTATAACTTAGGCGAGTGCTTGCACTGCAGCTAAGCCCCCCGAGTGGAAGGCTGGCTTACCACTTGGTAGGATTTTGATAAACTTAGGCGAAACGGATTCGCAGCTAAGCCTCCGAGTGAGAGTCTGGCTCACCGCTCGGTAGGATTTTTACAAAGTTAGGCGAAACGGATTCGCGGCTAAGCCACCCTCTGGGTGGGAATTTTATGTGGCAAAAATAAAAAGTGACAGAAATTATGGAGGAACTATGACACTATTATTTTGATGTCCATGAGCTACAGAAGTACTTTATTGCAACTTATCCGAGTGATAAAACTTAAGTGTAAAACGGGCGGAGTAGCTCCGCGTTCCAAGCTCGGGGCTCGTCGATATTATGCTCGACGTTGTAAAGACGATACGCCCCATTGTGGAGGACCTTGGTGACGATGAAGGGACCTTCCCAAGAAGGAGCAAGCTTGTGTGGTTTGTGCTGATCCACTCGGAGAACCAAATCCCCTTCCTGGAAGGCTCGACCTCTCACATTTCTGGCGTGGAAACGGCGCAAATCTTGTTGGTAGATGATCGAACGGATCAGAGCCATCTCCCTTTCTTCCTCTAAAAGGTCGACTGCATCCTGCCACGCTTGTTCAGCTTCTGCTTCGTTGTAGATTTCAACTCGGGGAGCATTATGCAGAAGATCACTCGGCAAGACGGCTTCAGCTCCGTAGACCAAGAAGAATAGAGTTCTTCCGGTCGACCGATTAGGTGTGGTCCGCAGTCCCCAGAGTACAGAGGGAAGTTCGTCGACCCAAGCTCCAGCCGCGTGTTTGAGATCACGCATCAGTCGAGGCTTCAATCCCTTAAGAATCAGTCCATTAGCTCGCTCTGCTTGTCCATTCGACTGCGGATGGGCGACTGAAGCGTAGCTGACTCGTGTGCCCTGGGAGTTGCAGAAAGTTCTGAATTCTTCTGAGTCAAAGTTCGACCCATTATCCGTGATGATGCTGTGCGGGACTCCATATCTGAATATTAGTTCCCTGATGAAGCTAACAGCAGTACCGGTGTCAAGGCTCTTGATTGGTTTGGCTTCGATCCACTTGGTGAACTTGTCGACTGCCACCAGTACATGCATGAAACCGCTTCGTCCTGTTCTCAAAGGACCGACCATGTCCAGCCCCCAAACTGCAAAAGGCCAGACGAGTGGGATGGTCTTCAAAGCTGACGCAGGCTTGTGCGACATATTCGAGTAGAACTGACATCCCTCGCACTTATCCACTATCTCTTTTGCCATCTCATTCGCCTTGGGCCAGTAAAATCCGGCTCGGTATGCTTTGGCCACGATGGTCCGAGAGGACGCATGATGACCACAGGTCCCCGAGTGAATATCATTGAGGATGAGTCGACCTTCTTCTGGTGTTATGCACTTCTGACCGACTCCAGTCGCGCTTTCTCTGTACAATTGTCCTTTGATTACGGTAAAGGCCTTGGATCGACGGACGATCTGTCGAGCCTCTTCCTCATCCTCCGGAAGCTCTTTCTTCAAGATATATGCGATATACGGAATCGTCCAGTCGGGAATGACCACCAAAACCTCCATGATCAAGTCGACCACCACTGGGACTTCAACTTCAGTCGGATCTGTGGCACTCTTGGGCTGTGGAGTTTCTTCGGTGAAAGGATCTTCTTTGACTGACGGAGTGTGTATATGCTCCAAGAACACACCACTCGGAATGGCTTCTCTCTTGGAACCTATCTTTGCTAGATCATCCGCTGCTTGATTTTTCAGTCGGGGTATGTGATGGAGCTCCAACCCCTCGAACTTCTTCTCCAGCTTCCTCACTGCACTGCAGTATCCAGTCATGGCTGGGCTTCTCACGTCCCACTCTTTCATCACCTGATTGACCACTAAATCCGAGTCGCCATAGACCATTAGGCGACGGACGCCGAGTGAAATGGCCATGCGCAACCCATATAGGAGGGCTTCATATTCTGCCTCATTATTGGAGGAATCAAAGTGAATCTGGAGCACATATCTGAGCTTATATCCTCTGGGGGAAACCAGAACAACCCCAGCACCGGAACCATTCAACATCTTAGAGCCATCAAAGAACATGGTCCAATGCTCCGAGTGAACTTCAGTCGACTGCTGCTGTTCAATCCACTCGGCGAGGAAATCTGCTATTGCCTGGGACTTAATGGCTTTCTTTGCCTCAAACTTGATATCAAGGGGAAGAAGTTCAATCGCCCATTTGGCCACTCGACCAGTTGCATCTCTGTTGTGCAAAATCTCTGATAGTGGAGCGTCACTGACGACTGTGATGGAATGGTCAGAGAAATAATGAGCAACCTTCTTTGTGGTCATGTATATCCCATACACAAGCTTCTGATAATGAGGATATCTCTGCTTGGATGGAATCAAGACTTCAGACAAATAATACACTGGGCACTGAACTTTGAGAGCTTTTCCTTTTTCTTCCCGCTCGACCGTTAGCACAGTACTGACGACCTGTCCTGTGGCTGCGATGTAGAGCAACAGAGGCTCTTTGCTGATTGGAGCAGCAAGCACCGGCTGGGTGGAGAGCAGAGCTTTTAGCTCGGCAAACGCTGCATCAGCTTCTGGAGTCCACTCGAACTTGTCGGCCTTCTTCATCAGTCGGTAAAGAGGAAGTGCCTTTTCACCGAGTCGTGAGATGAGTCGACTTAATGCGGCCAAGCATCCAGTAAGCTTCTGGACGTCGTGCACTCGCACAGGGCGTTTCATTCGGAGAATAGTGCCAATCTTCTCTGGGTTAGCATCGATTCCCCGTTCGGAAACGAGAAAACCGAGTAACTTGCCACCAGGAACTCCAAATGTGCACTTTGATGGATTGAGCTTGATATCATACCTTCTGAGGTTGGCAAATGTTTCGGCGAGGTCAGCGAGCAGGTCGGAACCTTTTCGTGACTTGACAACAATATCATCCATATACGCTTCCACATTCCGACTGATTTGAGTGAGTAGACACTTCTGAATCATTCGCATAAATGTGGCTCCGGCATTCTTGAGGCCGAATGGCATGGTGATATAGCAGAAGCACCCGAATGGAGTGATGAAAGCTGTTTTTACCTCGTCGGGCCCGTACAGACGGATATGGTGGTACCCGGAGTAAGAATCTAAAAAAGACAACCTCTCACATCCCGCGGTCGAGTCAACTATTTGATCTATGCGAGGGAGAGGAAAGTGATCTTTCGGGCAGGCCCGGTTGATGTGCTTGAAATCAATGCACATTCGAAGCGACTTGTCCTTCTTAGGAACCATGACGACATTAGCGAGCCACTCGGAGTGGTATATCTCTCGGATAAATCCTGCCGCCAACAGTCGAGCCACTTCTTCACCAATGGCCTTTCTCTTCTGGACGGTGGACCGCCGAAGATGCTCTTTGACTGGTTTTGCAGACGAGTCGACTCTTAGGCGATGCTCAGCCAGTCCCCTGGGAACACCTGGCATGTCAGCGGGCTTCCATGCAAAAATGTCCCAGTTCTCACGGAGGAACTGGATGAGCGCTTCTTCCTATTTTGGGTCGAGTGTTGTGGAGATGCGGGTCGGAGCTGCATCGGGGTCGGCCGGGTGAATATGAACAGGCTTCGTCTCCCCAGACGACTGGAACGCAGACTCTGTAGCGGGTTTCTTCGATCGCAGCAAATCACTCGGATCTGCGTTTTGCTTGTACTCTTCGAACTCGACTGCTGTTACTTGGGAATCGGCAATCTTGGAGCCCTTCTGAAAGCACTCCTCTGCCTTTTTCCTATCACCGGTGACAGTGATCACTCCTTTGGGGCCGGGCATCTTCAATTTGAGGTACACGTAACATGGTCGAGCCATGAACCGTGCATAGGCTGGTCTCCCCAAAATGGCATGATATGCACTCTGAAAATCCACGACCTCAAACGTCAACTTTTCTTTGCGAAAATGCTTCGAATCACCAAACACCACGTCCAAAGCTATCTGGCTGAGTGATTCGGCCTTCTTCCCTGGTATAACTCCATGAAAGCTCATGTTACTAGTGCTCAGTCGGGACATCGGAATGCCCATACCTTTCAATGTGTCTGCGTATAACAGATTCAGCCCACTTCCACCGTCCATCAGCACCTTTGTCAGTCGAGTGCCTTCGACAACCGGATCGACCACCAAAGCTTGCCTCCCAGGGGTGGCAATATGAGTCGAGTGATCAGATTGGTCGAATGTGATGGGTGTTTGAGACCACTTCAGATAATTTGCCTTTGCTGGGGCAACCATGTTCACCTCTCGGTTAATCACTTTCAGTCGACTTCTGCTTTCCACATCTGCAAAGATCATCAGAGTGGAGTTGATATGCGGATATCCTCCCTCACTGTCCTCCTTGTCTTCGGCCTTGTCTGACTCCTTCTCCTTGTCCTTAGACTGTTTTCCCTGAAACTGCTGGATCAGGAGTCGACATTGGCGAGTGGTGTGCTTCGGGTAGATGATATTCCCCTCTTCGTCTTTCTTCGTGTGAATGTGACATGGCATATCCAACACGTCGTTCCCTTCTTTATCCTTTACCTTCTTGGGGTTCCAGGATCCTTTAGGTTTCCCCTTAAACTTTCCTTGAGTCACGGCCAGAGCCTCTCCAGGAGCTGCCGGTTCAGCCTTCCGCTTCTGTTTCCGATTGGTGTTTCCCTTTTCCGACTGACTCGGCTTGTGCTTGCCGCTTCGGAGTCGGTCTTCTTCTTCGCCGTTGGCATACTTGGTAGCAATCTCCATCATCCGACTCAAGGTCATGTCACCGGTTCGACCAAATTTCAAACTCAGTTCTCTGTTCTTGACGCCGTCTTTGAAGGCGCAGACTGCCTGATGATCAGAGACATTTTCCACAATGTGGTGCAAAGTGATCCACCTCTGAATATACTCTCTGAGAGTCTCATTAGCTTTCTGCATGCAGACTTGCAACTCTGTCAATCCAGCTAGTCGCTTGCAAGTCCCTTCGAATGTTCTGACGAACACTCGGGACAGATCTTCCCAAGTGTAAATGCTGCTAGGAGGTAATTGAGTCAACCATGCCCTGGCAGAACCTTCCAGCATGAGAGGCAAGTGCTTCATGGCCACCTCGTCGTTTCCACCACCAATCTGAACTGCCACTCGGTAGTCTTCAAGCCAAGTTTCAGGCTTAGACTCACCAGTGAACTTGCTGACCCCTGCTGCCAGCCTGAAATTGGGAGGAATAACTGCAGCTCTAATAGCTCTGCTGAAACATTCAGGACCAGAAACATGCAGTCGACTGCTTGTGGGTACATCTCTGTCGAGTGCGCCTCGATGGGCTCTGTTCCGGTCGACCAACCCTTGCACGATAATGGATCGCGCGTCGAAGCCTGGCTCTCTGGGGTCAACTGGAACCCTACGCCCTGTACTGAACTGACGCCTATCATCTGGCTGCCGAGGAGCGTAAGACCCACCCCTCGGAGGGGAATAGGGCACTCGACGCCTATCATCTCGGTCGAATCTGTCGCCATATTGATCTCGCCGATTCTCGCGCCCTTCGCGCCGCGGAGGTGATCTGGGGCTGTGAGCCGACTGAACCGTATTCACAGTGACGGATCGACTGTGAATTCTGTTGCGCGACTGAGACACGGCTGAATTCTGATCTCCTGCTGCCCGGAGCAGATCCCTGATCTGCAGCAAACCTCTGCCAGCTTCCGACTGCGAAGGCTGAATGGACTCTGCTATACGGGTCGCAGCTGCTAAATTCTGAATTGGGGTTCGATATACCTGAGTCGGCGGGAAGAGTTGACGTCGACTGGTGTCAGGAACTCGTTGCCGCGCGCGCTCGTCGAGTGCTCGCTGAAGGTTCTCCAGTCGAGTGCGCTCGGCCAAATTGGCCAGGCGCGCCTCCTCCAAGGCACGAGCCTCGGGGGTTTCCCCTGCGATGGGAATACGCAGGGGATCCTCGTTCCTGCGGCGAAGTTCCTCTCTTTGCAGAGAGTCGAGTGGCTCGGGTTGGTACTCTTCGTAGCCTCACGTAGGGTCGCCGCCGTCACCTGCTCCACCGCCACGGGCGAAGCCAGGGGGACTGTGGGGCCCATCGACCATCAAGATTTCCGCCGCTGGATCGCTGCTACCGCACTCGGATGCAGTCTCTACGGAGCCAGTCGACAGGTCGAACAAGCCGTAGAGAGGTTCGTCGGGCTCGATTGCCGCGACTTGGGTGGTGGCCGATTGGCGAGCCACCGCGTGCCTCACCCATCGCTGAAGCCTCGACCGGCCCGAGCGCTTGCGCTGGCGGGAGACCGGGAGGGTGGACGATGGAGGAGCCGACCGATACTGGGTCGACGGTTGCCGCAGCAGAACGCCGCGGAAACATGCACGAAAATGCGTCGCACCGTGGACGGGGAGCGCATCTACGTCGAGTGGAGCCTCCTGGAGCCATGCAGAGTCGTCGGCGATGAAGGTGAGAGTGCCGAGACGGATCTCTTGACCCTCGACCAAAACTCCAGCAGACACCATGATGAAAGTACTCGGAAGAATCGCAACTTCTCCACAAAATCGCTAAAACACCTGCCCCACGGTGGGCGCCAACTGTCGTGGTTCTAAGCCTGACAGTAGAGTAGGGGGGTAGGTATGGAGAGGCAAGGTCCTAGCTATGGAGAGGTTGTAAGCACAAAGGATGTACGAGTTCAGGCCCTTCTCGGAAGAAGTAACAGCCCTACGTCTCGGAGCCCGGAGGCGGTCGAGTGGATTATGAGTGTATGAACTACAAGGTGCCGAACCCTTCTGCCTGTGGAGGGGGGTGGCTTATATAGAGTACGCCAGGACCCCAGCCAGCCCACGAAGGAGAGGGTTTAAGGTGAGTTAAGTCTGGGGCGTTACTGGTAACGCCCCACATAAAGTGCCTTTACTATCATAAAGTCTACTTGATTACAGGCCGTTGCAGTGAAGAGTGCCTCTTGACCTCCTGGTGGTCGAGTGAGTCTTCGTGGTCGAGTCCTTCAGGCCAGTCGAGTGAATCCTCGTTGGTCGACTGGAAGGCGACCTCTTCTAAGGATGTCCTGGGGTAAGTTACTTGGATCAGGTCCATGACCCTACCCTAGGTACATAACCCCATCACCACCGCCGCCACTCGCCGGGTCGGGACAGAGTCCCGACCAGCGCCGCCGCCGCCAGAGTCCGGGGAGGACTCCGCCTCCCGAGGCCGACCCCTCCCCCAAGTCGCCTCTCCCTGCCCCTTTATAACCGCCGCCGCCCCCTGTAGCCCACACCGTCGCCGCCGCCGAACGCCCCC
>NC_057797.1:384454421-384464943 GCF_018294505.1 Triticum aestivum
CGCCGCCTCGCGCCACCCGCCGCCCTGCCGGTGTCTCGCTGGAGCGCCACTGCCGAGGTAGCCACCGCCCGGTTTTTGAGAAAAAGCCGTTTCAATTTTTTTAATAAAAAAATCCCTAATTTTCATTTTTTTAAATAGATCATTTTTTAAATAGATCGTTTGGATTCCGTTTGATATTCCTTCTCTGGGAAACACTGAAATAGGCCTGATGTCTACTACACAACCTTCTTCTTGTAGAAGTTGTTGGCCTCCAGGTGTAGAGGTTTGTAGGACAGTAGCAAATTTACCTCAAGTGGATGACCTAAGGTTTATCAATCCGTAGGAGGCGTAGGATGAAGATGGTCTCTCTCAAGCAACCCTGCAACCAAATAACAAAGAGTCTCTTGTGTACCCAACACACCCAATACTATGGTAAATTGTATAGGTGCACTAGTTCGGCGAAGCGATGGTGATACAAGTGGTATATGGATAGTAGATAATAGTTTTTGTAATCTGAAAAATATAAAAACAGCAAGGTAACTAATGATAAAAGTGAGCATAAACGGTATTGCAATGCGTTGAAACAAGGCCTAGGGTTCATACTTTCACTAGTGTAAGTTCCCTCAACAATAATATCATAATTGGATCAAATAACTATCTCTTAACATGCAACAAAGAGTCACTCCAAAGTCACTAATAGCGGAGAACGAACGAAGAGATTATGGTAGGGTACGAAACCACCTCAAAGTTATTCTTTCCAATCAATCCGTTGGGCTATTCCTATAAATGTCACAAACAACCCTAGAGTTTGTACTAGAATAACACCTTAAGACACAAATCAACCAAAACCCTAATGTCACCTAGATACTCCAATGTCACCTCAAGTATCCGTGGGTATGATTATACGATATGCATCACACAATCTCAGATTCATCCATTCAACCAACACATAGAACCTCAAAGAGTGCCCCAATAGTTTCTACCAGAGAATCATGAAGAAAACGTGTGCCAACCCCTCTGCATAGGTTCATGGGTAGGACCCGCAAGTTGATCACCAAAATATACATCAAGTGAATCACGTGATATCCCATTGTCACCAGAGATACGCACGGCAAGACATACATCAAGTGTTCTCAAATCTTTAAAGACTCAATCTGATAAGATAACTTCAAAGGGGAAACTCAATCCATTACAAGAGAGTAGAGGGGGGAAGAAACATCATAGGATCCAAATATAATAGCAAAGCTCGCGATACATCAAGATCGTATCACCTCAAGAACACGAGAGAGAGAGAGATCAAACACATAGCTACTGCTACATACCCTCAACCCCGAGGGAGAACTACTCCCTCCTCGTCATGGAGAGCACCGGGATGATGAAGATGGCCACCGGAGAGGGATTGCCCCCTCCGGTAGGGTGCCGGAACGGGTCTAGATTGGCTTTCGGTGGCTACGAAGGCTTCTGGCAGCGGAACTCCCGATCTATTGTGCTCCCGGATGTTTTTAGGGTATATGGAGATATATAGGCGGAAGAAGTACGTCAGGGGAGCCACGAGGGGCCCACGAGGGTGGAGGGCGCGCCCAGGGGGGTGGGCACGCCCCCCTACCTTGTGGCCTCCTCGAAGCTTCCCTTACGTGGACTCCAGGTCTTCTGGGCTTCTTCTGATCCAAAAATAAGTTCCGTGAAGTTTCAGGTCAATTGGACTCCGTTTGATTTTCCTTTTCTGCGATATTCTAAAACAAGGAAAAACAGAAACTGGCACTGGGCTCTGGGTTAATAGACTAGTCCAAAAATCATATAAAATAGCATATAAATGCATATAAAACATCCAAAGTTGATAATATAATAGCATGGAACAATCAAATATTATAGATACGTTAGAGACGTATTAAGGCAAAAAAACAGCAATTTGCACTCGCCTTTGGTTTGTAGATTAGTCCCAAAATAATATAAAAAGGTATATTAAAGCCCATTAAACATCCAAAACTGATAATATAATAGCATGGAACAATCAAAAATTACAGATATGTTGGATATGTATCAAGCATCCCCAAGCTTAATTCCTGCTCGTCTTTTCATACATTATCTACCTTAGACAGCACACAGTAGACAACATGAACCCTAGTTCTTGCCCATACACAGGCTTTTACCCAGGAGAAGCAATGCCAAATGACTGTTATTGCGTCTGTGATTGTGATAGGTGAAGGAAATATGCCCTAGAGGCAATAATAAAGTTATTATTTATTTCCTTATATCATGATAAATGTTTATTATTCATGCTAGAATTGTATTAACCGGAAACGTAATACTTGTGTGAATACATAGACAAACAAAGTGTCACTAGTATGCCTCTACTTGACTAGCTCGTTAATCGAATATGGTTATGTTTCCTAACCATAGACATGAGTTGTCATTTGATTAATAGGATCACATCATTAGGAGAATGATGTGATTGACATGACCCATTCTATTAGCTTAGCACCCGATCGTTTAGTATGTTGCTATTGCTTTCTTCATGACTTATACATGTTCCTATGACTATGAGATTATGCAACTCCCGTTTACCGGAGGAACACTTTGTGTGCTACCAAATGTCACAACGTAACTGGGTGATTATAAAGGTGCTCTACAGGTGTCTCCAAAGGTACATGTTGGGTTGGCGTATTTCGAGATTAGGATTTGTCGCTCCGATTGTCGGAGAGGTATCTCTGGGCCCTCTCGGTAATACACATCACTTAAGCCTTGCAAGCAATGCAACTAATAAGTTAGTTGCAAGATGATGTATTACGGAACGAGTAAAGAGACTTGCCGGTAACGAGATTGAACTAGGTATTGAGATACCGACGATCGAATCTCGGGCAAGTAACATACCGATGACAAAGGGAACAACGCATGTTGTTATGCGGTCTGACTGATAAAGATCTTCGTAGAATATGTAGGAGCCAATATGAGCATCCAGGTTCCGCTATTGGTTATTGACCGGAGACGTGTCTCGGTCATGTCTACATTGTTCTCGAACTCGTAGGGTCCGCACGCTTAACGTTACGATGACAGTTTCATTATGAGTTTATATATTTTGATGTACCGAAGGTTGTTCGGAGTCCCGGATGTGATCACGGACTTGACGAGGAGTCTCGAAATGGTCGAGACATAAAGATCAATATATTGGACGACTATATTTGGACATCGGAAAGGTTCTGGGTAAGATTGGGACAATACCGGATCACCGGGAGGTTATCGGAACCCCCCGGGATGTATATGGGCCTTATTGGGCCTTAGTGGAAAGGAGGGGAAAGGAGCAAGGGAGGGGGCGCGCCCCCCCAAGCCCAATCCGAATTGGGAAGGGGGTCGGCCCCCCTTTCCTTCCTTCCTCCTTCCTCTTCCTTCCCTCTCCTACTCCTAATAGGAATGGACTCCCCCCCCTTGGGCGCGCCACGCTCCTTGGCCGCCCCCCTCCTCCACTCCTTTATATACGGGGGCACGGGGCACCCCAGAGACACAACAATTGATCATTGATCTCTTAGCCGTGTGCGGTGCCCCCCTCCACCATAATCCTCGATAATATTGTAGCGGTGCTTAGGCAAAGCCCTGCGACGGTAGAACATCAAGATCGTCACCACGCCGTCGTGCTGATGGAACTCATCCCCGACACTTTGCTGGATCGGAGTCCGGGGATCGTCATCGAGATGAACGTGTGCAAAAACTCGGAGGTGCCGTAGTTTCGGTGCTTGATCGGTTGGGCCGTGAAGACGTACGACTACATCAACCGCGTTGTTATAACGCTTCCGCTTCCGTCCTACGAGGGTACATAGACAACACTCTCCCCTCTCATAGCTGTGCATCACCATGATCTTGCGTGTGCGTAGGAATTTTTTTGAAATTACTACGTTCCCCAACAGTGGCATCCGAGCCTAGGTTTTATGTGTTGATGTTATATGCACGAGTAGAACACAAGTGAGTTGTGGCCGATATAAGTCATACTGCTTACCAGCATGTCATACTTTGGTTCGGCGGTATTGTTGGATGAAGCGGCCCGGACCGACATTACGCGTACACTTACGCGAGACTGGTTCTACCGACGTGCTTTGCACACAGGTGGCTGGCGGGTGTCAGTTTCTCCAACTTTAATTGAACCGAGTGTGGCTACTCCCGGTCCTTGCGAAGGTTAAAACGGCACCAGCTTGACAAACTATCGTTGTGGTTTTTGGTGTGTAGGTAAGATTGGTTCTTGCTAAGCCCGTAGCAGCCACGTAAAACTTGCAACAAACAAAGTAGAGGACGTCTAACTTGTTTTTGCAGGGCATGTTGTGATGTGATATGGTCAAGGCATGTTGCTAAATTTTATTGTATGAGATGATCATGTTTTGTAACCAAGTTATCGGCAACTGGCAGGAGCCATATGATTGTCGCTTTATTGTATGCAATGCAATCGCCCTGTAATGCTTTACTTTATCACTAAGCGGCAGCGATAGTCGTAGAAGCATAAGATTGGCGAGACGACAACGATGCTACGATGGAGATCAAGGTGTCGCACCAGTGATGATGGTGATCATGACGATGCTTCGGAGATGGAGATCACAAGCACAAGATGATGATGGCCATATCATATCACTTATATTGATTGCATGTGATGTTTATCTTTTATGCATCTTATCTTGCTTTGATTGACGGTAGCATTATAAGATGATCTCTCACTAAATTTCAAGATAGAAGTGTTCTCCCTGAGTATGCACCGTTGCCAAAGTTCGTCGTGCCCAAACACCGCGTGATGATCGGGTGTGATAAGCTCTATGTCCATCTACAACGGGTGCAAGCCAGTTTTGCACACGCATAATACTCAGGTTAAACTTGACGAGCCTAGCATATTTAGATATGGCCTTGGAACACTGAGACCGAAAGGTCGACCATGAATCATATAGTAGATATGATCAACATAGTGATGTTCACCATTGAAAACTACTCCATTTCACATGATGATCGGTTATGGTTTAGTTGATTTGGATCACGTGATCACTTAGAAGATTAGAGGGATGTCTTTCTAAGTGGGAGTTCTTAAGTAATATGATTAATTGAACTTAAATTTATCATGAACTTAGTACCTGATAGTATCTTGCTTGTTTATGTTTGATTGTAGATAGATGGCCCGTGTTGTTGTTCCGTTGAATTTTAATGCGTTGCTTGAGAAAGCAAAGTTGAAAGATGATGGTAGCAATTATACGGACTGGGTCCGTAACTTGAGGATTATCCTCATTGCTGCACAGAAGAATTACGTCCTGGAAGCACCGCTGGGTGCCAGGCCTGCTTCTGATGCAACTGATGACGTTAAGAACGTCTGGCAGAGCAAAGCTGATGACTACTTGATAGTTCAATGTGCCATGCTTTACGGCTTAGAACCGGGTCTTCAACGAAGTTTTGAACGTGATGGAGCATATGAGATGTTCCAGGTGTTGAAGCTAATATTTCAAGCAAATGCCTGGATTGAGAGATATGAAGTCTCCAATAAGTTCTATAGCTACAAGATGGAGGAGAACAGTTCTGTCAGTGAGCATATACTCAAAATGTCTGGGTATAATAATCACTTGATTCAACTGGGAATTAATCTTCCGGATGATTGCGTCATTGACAGAATTCTCCAATCACTTCCACCTAGATACAAGAGCTTCGTGATGAACTATAATATGCAAGGGATGGATAAGACAATTCCCGAGCTCTTCGCAATGCTAAAAGCTGCGAAGGTAGAAATCAAGAAGGAGCATCAAGTGTTGATGGTCAACAAGACCACTAGTTTCAAGAAAAAGGGCAAGGGGAAGAAGAAGGGGAACTTCAAGAAGAACAGCAAGCAAGTTGCTGCTCAGGAGAAGAAACCCAAGTCTGGACCTAAGCCTGAAACTGAGTGCTTCTACTGCAAGTAGACTGGTCACTGGAAGCGGAACTGCCCCAAGTATTTGGCGGATAAGAAGGATGGCAAGGTGAACAAAGGTATGTGATATACATGTTATTGATGTGTACCTTACTAGAGCTCGCAGTAGCACCTGGGTATTTGATACTGGTTCTGTTGCTAATATTTGCAACTCGAAACAGGTACTACGAATTAAGCGAACACTAGCGAAGGACGAGGTGACGATGCGCGTGGGAAATGGTTCCAAAGTCGATGTGATCGCGGTCGGCACGCTACCTCTACATCTACCATCGGGATTAGTATTAGACCAAAATAATTATTATTTGGTGCCAGCGTTGAGCATGAACATTATATCTGGATCTTGTTTGATGTGAGACGGTTATTCATTTAAATCAGAGAATAATGGTTGTTCTATTTATATGAGTAATATCTTTTATGGTCATGCACCCTTGAAGAGTGGTCTATTTTTGATGAATCTCGATAGTAGTAATACACATATTCATAATGTTGAAGCCAAAAGATGCAGAGTTGATAATGATAGTGCAACTTATTTGTGGCACTGCCGTTTAGGTCATATCGGTGTATAGCGCATGAAGAAACTCCATACTGATGGACTTTTGGAACCACTTGATTATGAACCACTTGGTACTTGCGAACCGTGCCTCATGGGCAAGATGACTAAAATGCCGTTCTCCGGTACTATGGAGAGAGCAACAGATTTGTTGGAGATCATACATACAGATGTATGTGGTCCAATGAATGTTGAAGCTCGTGGCGGATATCGTTATTGTCCCACCTTCACAGATGATTTAAGCAGATATGGGTATATCTACTTAATGAAACATAAGTCTGAAACATTTGAAAAGTTCAAAGAATTTCAGAGTGAAGTTGAAAATCATTGTAACAAGAAAATAAAGTTTCTACGATCTGATCGTGGAGGAGAATATTTGAGTTACGAGTTTGGTTTACATTTGAAACAATGCGGAATAGTTTCGCAACTCACGCCACCCGGAACACTACAGTGTAATGGTGTGTCCGAACGTCATAATCGTACTTTACTTGATATGGTGCGATCTATGATGTCTCTTAAAGATTTACCGCTATCGTTTTGGGATTATGCTTTAGAGACGGCCGCATTCATGTTAAATAGGGCACCATCAAAATCCGTTGAGATGACGCCTTATGAACTATGGTTTGGCAAGAAACCAAAGTTGTTGTTTCTGAAAGTTTGGGGCTGCGATGCTTATGTGAAAAAGCTTCAACCTGATAAGCTCGAACCCAAATCGGAGAAATGTGTCTTCATAGGATACCTGAAGGAGAGTGTTGGGTACACCTTCTATCACAGATCCGAAGGCAAGACATTTGTTGCTAAGAATGGATCCTTTCTAGAGAAGGAGTTTCTCTCGAAAGAAGTGAGTGGGAGGAAAGTAGAACTTGATGAGGTAACTGTACCTGCTCCCTTATTGGAAAGTAGTACATCACAGAAACCGGTTTCTGTGACACCTACACCAATTAGTGAGGAAGCTAATGATGATGATCATGAAACTTCAGAACAAGTTTCTACTGAACCTCGTAGATCAACCAGAGTAAGAACCGCACCAGAGTGGTACGGTAATCCTGTTCTAGAAGTCATGCTACTAGATCATGATGAACCTACGAACTATGAAGAAGCAATGGTGAGCCCAGATTCCGCAAAATGGCTTGAAGCCATGAAATCTGAGATGGGATCCATGTATGAGAACAAAGTGTGGACTTTGGTTGACTTGCCCAATGATCGGCAAGCAATTGAAAATAAAAGGATCTTCAAGAAGAAGACTGACGCTGACGGTAATGTTACTGTCTACAAAGCTCGACTTGTCGCAAAAGGTTTTCAACAAGTTCAAGGAATTGACTACGATGAGACCTTCTCACCCGTAGCAATGCTTAAGTCTGTCCGAATCATGTTAGCAATTGCCGCATTTTATGATTATGAGATTTGGCAGATGGACGTCAAAACTGCATTCCTGAATGGATTTCTGGAAGAAGAGTTGTATATGATGCAACCGGAAGGTTTTGTCAATCCAAAAGGAGCTAACAAAGTGTGCAAGCTCCAGCGATCCATTTATGGACTGGTGCAAGCATCTTGGAGTTGGAATAAACGCTTTGATAGTGTGATCAAAGCATTTGGTTTTGTACAGACTTTTGGAGAAGCCTGTATTTACAAGAAAGTGAGTGGGAGCTCTATAGCATTTCTAATATTATATGTGGATGGCATATTGCTAATCGGAAATGATATAGAATTTCTGGATAGCATAAAGGGATACTTGAATAAGAGTTTTTCAATGAAAGACCTCGGTGAAGCTGCTTACATATTGGGCATTAAGATCTATAGAGATAGATCAAGACGCTTAATTGGACTTTCACAAAGCACATACCTTGACAAAGTTTTGAAGAAGTTCAAAATGGATCAAGCCTAGAAAGGATTCTTGCCTGTGTTACAAGGTGTAAAGTTGAGTAAGACTCAATGCCCGACCACTTTGGAAGATAGAGAGAAAATGAAAGATGTTCCCTATGCTTCAGCCATAGGCTCTATCATGTATGCAATGTTGTGTACCAGACCTGATGTGTGCCTTGCTATAAGTCTAGCAGGGAGGTACCAAAGTAATCCAGGAGTGGATCACTGGACAGCGGTCAAGAACATCCTGAAATACCTGAAAAGGACTAAGGATATGTTTCTCGTATATGGAGGTGACAAAGAGCTCATCGTAAATGGTTACGTTGATGCAAGCTTTGACACTGATCCGGACGATTCTAAATCGCAAACCGGATACGTATTTACATTAAACGGTGGAGCTGTCAGTTGGTGCAGTTCTAAACAAAGCGTCATGGCGGGATCTATATGTGAAGTGGAGTACATAGCTGCTTCGGAAGCAGCAAACGAAGGAGTCTAGATGAAGGAGTTCATATCTGATCTAGGTGTCATACCTAGTGCATCGGGTCCAATGAAAATCTTTTGTGACAATACTGGTGCAATTTCCTTGGCAAAGGAATCCAGATTTCACAAGAGAACCAAGCACATCAAGAGACGCTTCAATTCCATCCGGGATCTAGTCCAGGTGGGAGACATAGAGATTTGCAAGATACATACGGATCTGAATGTAGAAGACCCATTGACTAAGCCTCTTCCAGCGCCCCAGCGCCGTCACACGCCCGGTGAGCTTCTGTATTTCTCTGAGGGTCCTCGGCGGGCTCATGTGTTCGACTGCCTTGACCTTCTACGGGTTGGCCTCGATGCCCATGTGGGATACGAGGAAACCCAGGAGCTTGCCCGAGGGGACTCCAAACACGCACTTCTCCGGGTTGAGCCGTAGGTCCATTTCGTTGAGGCTTGCAAAGGTTTATTCCAGGTCCTGTATCAGGGTTCTTACCACACGAGACTTCACCACAATGTCATCTATGTAAGCTTCAGCGTTCCTCCCGAGCTGCCGGCCTAAGGCGATGTGCATCAGCCGCTGAAAGGTCGCGCCTCCGTTGCGCAACCCAAACGGCATGCGCGTATAGCAGTAAACTCGACACGAGGTCAGGAAAGCCGTCTTCTCCACGTCTTCTACCGCCATCTTGATCTGGTGATAGCCCGAGAAGGCATCTAGGAAGCACAATAGGTCACACTCTGCGGTGGAGTCGACTATCTGGTCAATGCGGGGGGAGCGGAAATGGATCCCACGGGCAGGCCTTGTTGAGGATGGTGAAGTCGACACACATGCGCTCCTTTCCTCCCTTTTTTGGCACAACGACCGGATTAGCCAGCCAATCAGAGTAGCAGACCTCGCGGATAACTCCTGCCGCCTCTAGCTTCCAGGTCTCTTGAACGATGAAATCATGTTTCTCGGTAGACTGCCGCCTTGCCTTCTGCTTCACGGGGCGCACATTGGGGCACACGTTGAGGTGATGCTCAATTACTTCCCTTGGGACCCCTGCTAACTGATCAGGTTCCCACGCGAACACCTTCTTGTTCGCACACAGGAACCTGATCAGGGCCTTCTCCTGCCCGGGCTCGAGGTTGGCCCCTATGGTGAAGGTGGCGCTAGTGGACCCGTCCTTGTCGACTGGTACCTCCTTGGCTTCCGCCTTGTCTTGGGTGAACAAGTGCTTCTTTTTAGCCGGTGCAGCCCCCTTGGGCTCAAGGGCGTCGGTGCAAGTGGGCTGCGCCACCGTGGCCGCCCTGAAAACAAGCTGGAGCACCTATAGCGCATCCCTTGTGTCTCCTGACACGGTGAGGACGCCGCTGCTCCCGGGCATCTTCATGAGGTTGTACGTCGGGTGAGTTGCTTCCATGAACCAAGCCAAGGTCGGATAACCGAGGATGGCGTTGTAGGGGAGGCCAATGGGGGCGATGTCGAAGTCGATCAGCTCCGTGCGGAAGTTGTCGCACGTGCCGAAGGTCACTGGGAGGCGGATCTGTCCCAAGGAGGCGGTGGAACCGGCTCCGACGCCCGAGAAAGGCCTGCTGGGTTTGAGCCGCTCCAGCGGCACATGGAGGAGGCTGAAGGCCTACACCGAGAGCATGTTGAGGCCGGCACCACCATCGATGAGGGTCCTGGTGACGACCACTTGGCAGATGGTGGGGGTGCATAGCATCGGGAGCGCGCTCGAACCAATGGGGCT
>NC_057797.1:384465204-384485078 GCF_018294505.1 Triticum aestivum
GTGCTTGGAGGCGGTGCTGATCCGGCGGGTGAATGGCTTGACATGATGGCTCGAGGGTGGGGCCTGGGAGCCACCCAGGAGAGCTGCGACGACGGGCGGCGCTGGTGCGGCAAAACGGGCGAGGAAGAGGTTGCACAGCTCCTCCCAAGAGGTGACAGAGGCCGTCGGCAGGTGGACGAGCCACGCACGCAGGACACCGGTGAGGGCCATGGGTAACCAGTTGGCCATCACCCGGTCGTCGCCCCCGGCTCTGAGGACGGCCTCCTCGTACGCCAGCAAGAAAATCATCGGGTCCGTCGCATCGTCATAGTGTGGCGGCGTCTCGGGCCTGAACTTGCGTGGCCACTGCACCTGTCGCAAGGCGGGGGCCAAGGCCCGGAGCCCCCTGGCCCCAGTGTCGGCATCCATTGCTGGAGCGAGCGACGCGTTGTCCGCCATGAGGGCAGGATGCGATGTCGGGGGAGAGCGGGTCGTCAGGAGGGAGGACTCCGGCGCACCCCTACCTGGCGCGCCAAATGTCGGATTTTGGGTTCCGACAGACCCTTGAGGTTCAAACACTGGGGTGCACGCGGAGATCTCTTGTCAGGACCCCGACTCAATGCCACATCGATCTAGCATGTAACACCTCATATCACTTTGCGGCCTCACGCACGGTATTCCCACGGGTGTCGCCTTACCTTTGCCCGGGACCGTTTGCGCCTTTTGGCACACGTATATGATAGTGTCGCTAGCATCCATATGATAAGGAGCCCGGGCTGACATGGCTAGTCGTAAACCCAAAGTGGCACAGACTTACAAGGACAGGCATCCATGACCCAGCATCGAACGTGTCGGTCATCAGCGAGTGAATCCAGGCTGTAGCACTGGGCTAGCAGGACTCCGGTGAACCGGGCTGTAGCGGGCTAACAGGACTCCGGTATTCATCGCGTGACATTTCCCCGAAGGGACAGACACAGGAACGAAGAAGGACACATGCCGGCCAGCCTAAGTGTTCCGGAGCAGTAGCAAGCTACCATGGCTCGGTGGAATCACTAGGAGACATTTCCCCGTAAGAGAGGCTACTAAAGATAAACAACTAGATGGTCAGATCCCACACATATCAAGCATTTCAATAACATACACACAATATGCTCGATATGTGCAAATACAACATGGCATCACAACATGACTCTATAACTCAAGTATTTTAATCAATAGGCTCCGAGGAGCGAGATATTACAAACACGGGTCTCATGACCCAACAATCAGAGCATACAAGTCAAAGCACATGCGGAAGCTATCATGTCTGAGTACAGACATCTATAAATGAAAAAGGCTGAGAAGCCTGACTATCTATCAGATCCTGCCGAGGGCACAAGATCGTAGCTGAGGTAACAAGCTAAACGTCGAAGACCACGCGGAAATACTAGTGAGACTGAAGTCTCTCTGCAAAAACATAAAATAGGCAAACGTGAGTACAAATGTACCCAGCAAGACTTACATCAGAACTATCTACATATGCCTCATTATCAACAAAGGGGTGGTGGGGTTTAACTGCAGCAAGCCAGCTTTGACTCGGTGGCTATCCTAAACTACGACTGCAAGTAATTCTTTTGAGGTGGCGCACACGAGTCCACATATTCACCAACCAATACACCACTATGGATCCGCTCCCGTCTCCCTACGAGAACGCTATCCATAGCACTCACGCTTATCTTGCGTATTTTAGAGTATCCACTTTCACTTGTCTATGAACTGATATAAGCAACCCAGAAGTCCTTTTCCGCGGACACGGCTATTCGAATAGATGATGTTAACCCTGCAGGGGTGTACTTCTTCATACATGTTTCCACCACTTAGCGTCTACACACGACATGTGCTCGGCAGACTTCAAGCGAAAGCCGACGTGGGTGTAGACCACGACCTACCTAAACACTCAAGTCTCTAGTCCAGGTTTATCGCCTATTCGGGTTCCATCCATGAGGAGATCCGGCCGGAGTTTCGCTCACAGCCCCAAACGATGTGAACAGGGTTCCGTGACACCAAACGGGCGCCTGGTATACCCGGCCACGTGCCTACCGCATCACAGCCCACCCCTACGGTCAGCGCTGTCCACGGCCTCCAGCATACTACAAACACCAGAAACTACTTGCAACTCCTGGACAGAGGACAAGGGTGATTAAGAAGTCGAGCGGGGTCATATTTCAGGGCCCAATGTATGGTAGTAGCTGAATCATGGATCACAAACACAGAACTCAGTTCCTGAGGACGGCTGCAATGAGACAACCCACCATGTACTCCTACATGGCCTCTCACTGCTACCTTTACCAAATCGTGTTCACACACTTAGCTCACACACAGTAGAACATGTTCACACACCTCTGATTCATCCCCGATGAATCAGACCTGACTCAACTCTAAGCAGTAGCAGGCATGACAAACAAACAAGAATGAGTAGGCACAACAGGGCTCAAACAACTCCTACTCATGCTAGTGGGTTTCATCTATTTACTGTGGCAATGACAGGTCATGCAGAGGATAAAGGGGTTCAACTACCGCAGCATGTAATAGTTGAATCGGTGTTGTCCTAATGCAGTAAAAGAGAGCAGGAGCGAGAGAGTGGGATTGTATCGGAATGAACAAGGGGGTTTTGCTTGCCTGGCACTTCTGAAGATAACATTGAGTCTTCATCAGTGACAACGATCACATCATCGGTATCACGTCTATCGAGAGGGGACAAATACCGGCAACACAGAAAGGAACACAATCAATGCAATGCACAATATGATGCATGATCATGACATGGCAAAATGAATGTGTTTTGGGCTAATGCAACTAGCAACAGATTAAATGAAGTTGGTTTGAGTATAAAATTCAAATTCAAACTCCATATGTGATTAATTAAATGCCCTTTATATGATTTGTGCTAAACAGCAGCTATAAGTTGTTCTAACATGCATGAAAATGGTACAGATGGATTCCTTGAATTTTTCAGATAATTTTTCATATATAATTTATTTGATTTGGAGTTACGGTTAATTTTCTATGATTTATTGAAGTTTTAGGCATTTTCTGGAATTTCAGAATTAAATTAAATCCAGAAAATACTTATTGCGTCAGCATGACGTTGGCATGACGTCAGCAAGTCAACAGGGGTCGGTCAGGGTCAAACCTGACGTGTGGGGCCACACGTCAGTGACACAGGTTAGACAGGGGGGTTAGTTTAATTTAATTAAAGATTAGGGCACTAGGGCCCACATGTCAGTGGCTCTGGGGTTAGATTAGGTGGTGATTAGCTTAAGCTAATCACCTGATGGCGGGGGCCCACCTGTCAGTGTCAGCAGAGGGGGTAGTTAAGATAAAATAGTTAAACTAATTAACAGGGGGGGCTGGCCCCACCTGTCATCGACCCAGAGAGGGGGGGGGGTCCCGCCGTGGTCAACGTGGTCAGACCCACCGGCGGCTTGACGCCGGCGAGGCCAGACGCGGTGGTGCGCGTCGGAAACCAACTACAGGGGCTCTTTTGGCGCGCAGGGAGCAGCTACGGGGAGAGGGTGGAGTGGCGCATCCAACGGTGGCGGTGGCGGAGGCTGGGGTGGCCGGAGCTGCCGGCGGCGACCTCTTTTGCGGCTGCCGGAGCTCGGGTGGGTGCGGGATTAGCGCTGCGGCTTGCAAACAAGCTAGCTGCCACGCTAGCGTTGCTCCACGGGTCGTTGTGAGTGCAACGGACGCACGCGCGGGGCCATTTGGTCACCGGGGCTTCGCCGGCGACGAGCCCGTGCGGCGGAGCGTTTCGGCTCCGGTGGAGGGAGCGGCCAGGGGGCGAATTAGTCAATGAGGCATGGGGAAAATGATGCAGCGGCTCACCGCGGTTCTTCTGGTGCTGCTGGCGAGGCAGGGGAGGCACGGGGTCCGGCGAATTGACGGAGGGGAGCTTCGGTGGCCGGCGACGGAACGGCGATGGTGGCGGCGTTGCAGGGCTTCCGGAGGGCCGTGGGTCGGTGGGGAGGAAGGAGGGGGTCGAGGCGGAGCTCGTGGGTGTGTCGGAGAGGCTAGGGGTGGCCGGTGGCCACGAGAGAGCTCGTCGGCGGCGGCGGGTGTGTTCGGTGGCTGCGCGCGAGAGAGCCAGAGGAGGAGAGGAGCTCGGGGAGAGAGTGAGAGGCCTGGGGGGGGTGCGTGGCGTCGCGGACGGGGTCCAGGGCAACGAGAGGAAGCAGGAGGTGGCTAGGGGGGAAGCAGGAGGTGGCCGAGGCAGCGTCGGCGAGCGCCACGCCTCGCCTCTGTTCGTCCTCCTGGCAGAGGAGGAAGAGGACAAGGGAGGAGGAGGTGGGCTGGGCCGGCTGGGGAAGCTGGGCCGGCTCTGGTGGGCTGCACGGTGAGGCCAGGTAAGCTCTGTTCTTTTTATTTTTTTCCTGTTCTGTTTGTTTTATTTAATATCTTTTGCCACTGTTTTCAATTCCAAAATAATTTCATACAGTGCCAAAACATTCTGAAATATTTTATGTTACCTCTCTGGACTATTCCAAAAGTACATAAAACATTTCAAAGCATTTGAAAATATATTCATTATATATTATGAATATATCCCCAAATTCAAATAGATTATTGATTTAAATTCAGAGACCAAATAATTCCTTAAAAATATTCCAGAATTTTGGTTTGATATATAACTCTTGCCAAAATTCACAAAACTATTTTTAGGGCATTTTGGATTCACAGAATGCAATTTAAAGGGTGCTTGCCCTTCTTTTAATTAGGGTTTTGAGGCTTCTGAATTCCTCAGTTCAAATTTCATTTGAATTTAAACATGATGCAGCAACCAAGCTAGTCCATGGCCAGGGTAGAGCTAGGGATGTGACAACTCACCCCCACTAAACAAGAATCTCGTCTCGAGATTCAAGCGTAGGGTAAGGTGAAGGGTAACGCGGACTAGTATAATCTTCACGATCCAGGGTGCACTTCATAGAAACGTTGATTCGAACACCATCTTTGTCTTGTCGTCTTGCTCTGAGAACTCCAGCTAATCATGAAAAGAAGAGGAAAGGAAAACTCTAGAAGGATCGGTCTTCTCGAAGGTCGAACAACTCAGGATTAACTCACGGAATGAGACATAGAACCATCTCTCGGTTGAGACACGAGATACACATCAAGAGGGGGGGGGGAAGAAACGGATGACGAAGGTTCACTAGGTAGACAACAATTCCACACCTAAGAAGGTGGTAAACGATTGTCAACGTAGCGAGGAGTTGAGTTGCCATGATACCACGACGAAACATCCTGAAGGAGGGTGATTCGTAGATTATTATCTTAAGTGGCAAAAAGAATTACTTTTGATTCAGAGATCATTGGAACTCTTTATACCAGCCTAAGGTAATCACAAGCGTTCATTTGGAGGGGGTCGGTAGAATGGCATACTCGGACTTGGATGATGTGGATTACCTTGTTGAAGACAACGTAATGGATGAATTTGCTTATTACCGGAAATGGAAGAGACCCATGGTAGAATGGCACAATGGCGGTGCAAGCTGGGAGCAAAATGCAAATGCTGGGAATGATTCTAGTAACTAGGAAAGAACCCAACACTAGAGAGTTAATTCACTGTTTGAATAGGTCATAGCATTGCCGAGGGAACTGAGAGCAAACCCAGTTAGTGCCGATGATAACACATAGCGCTTGTGCGTGCTCTCAAGAACTTGAGCAATTCCATATCCATCAAGGTTTTACCAACATCCGTGTCAAAGGTCCGGTAACACAACTTACTACCATGATGGCTAAAGATGGATGATGCAGACGCAAAGGAAGATAACACCTTCTCAGACTTCACCCTAGCGAGGCCAAGGAAACAAAATCTGGACGATCGACCGAGAGACATTTAGCACTCCGCTTCTAATGTTCTCCTTGATGTGCTAGTGTAACCTATTCATAGAAATGGTTTGATATCTAGAACATCAAGTAAAAAGGTCGGACTTCGGAACACAGAAATCCATAGGGGCAACTAGGGAGTAATCCTACGAAATCCCTATGGGGAGGTGGCCAACTTCCTCAATCAAGATACTACAATATTAGGTCTCCCGGCGGGGTGTGTTGGCCACGACATCCACTTTACCGGTTATCGTGAGACCAATATTATATTTCTTGGGAAATGTTCCAACCATCACATCTGCCTGAGATTCAGATCTGGTTGGTGTCAGAATATTCCAGACTCATCGAGTCTAGGAAGAAAAATGAAAGTTTGCAACACAAATCGACGAGATGACGTTGCGAGATTCTCGGGGAATGAACTACGATAGTAAGCTCCAAAACATGAGTTGGTTCTGCTACAAACATGTGAACACGTTGTCCCAGACAAGCATGGCCATGTAGTAGTCTTATAATTAAACACTACCGAGTTCAGGTGGGGAACCATAATCGAGGATATCGAAGTCTTTACGCAAGTCCATGGATTAGATCCCAAGCATAGACTTCTTTTCCTTGAACAAGTCAATCAGTGGCTTAGTGTGCTAGGGACACATATAGAATGAAGGTTGCAAGTCTCCAGACTACAGAATACTTCACACGTGTGCATGACTGATTTGGGATGATTCCAAAGGAAACAACATTGACTTTCTCGAATCCACGGCGGCAACTTGCATCAAATGCACATGGACTGGAGGAAGTCACTTCTTACATCCGAACATTTGCTCCATGAACTAGCATGAAGAAATTCTTTCAAAAATTTCCAACACTAACTTAATGTTCAACAAAATCAAGGAGGGAATAAGGATGTTGTCAATGGGCTCAACAACAATTCATCCGGGTTTCCTTTTAAAAGGAATTCCATAGTTAAGTGAACAAGTGATAGCATTGGTCAGACCCGAAAGATATAATGGTGTATGCTCGAGGGATCAACCACGAGTAAGACAACGTTACGAATATCGTTGGTTCTGGTCTGATTGGATGATAGCCCATGCTCCAATCAAAGGTTAGATAAAAATGATAGGTCCAGCAACTGATCACAGGAACCAATCGAGGAAGATATCATCTTTCGTCAACACATACTACACAAGAATACCCCTTTGGAACGAACTAAGTCAGGCAAGCTTTTACCTTCCAACTCTCCAAGTTGTTGTCTAGCTTAACCAACTAGCTCAGGGATATCCAACACAGATTCTTGGAGAAGGGTGGTTCACAAGAAACCAACTTGATCACGAGCTCAACACAGTGGTCAGGTGACAACCTGGTAATACTTCCGAGAAGATCTTCGGAAAATCACAAACCACCGATATATTACTAGGCTCGAGAACAATCTTGCCTTTTGAGGGCAAGACGATATGATCAAATGAGTGAGGACTTGACAAGATCCTAACTCATCAATCGAAGGGTGCACCGAAATAAGGACTAGGTAGCACGATCAGTCTTAGAAGGATGATTCAAAACCAACACGCTAAGAATGAAATTATTGTCCATTAACTACCAAGCAACAAGGTTGCTAGGAGTATTGAATTCACACATCACGATTCACTTGTCGACATTCCGGTTACAATAACACAGGAACCGAGGAATGAACAATGATGGCAAGAAGTATTACTGTACCAAGAGTTCATAGGATGGTGTGCAATTCCTATAACAATCCCGATATAAAAGATGGTAATACTCCAAGGTAGAACAGAGCAAAAGCTGGATTGGCATTTTGATCTGCGGAGTACAATTGTTTTGACCCAATCCTAGATATGGAAGAGGTACTGGAGTTTGTTTCTCCTAGTCATTCCGCGATAGAATGGCTTGACGGGCCACAAGAGTAATAGGCATCGATAAACGAACGCACACATACTCTTGATTATCAATTGATAGACGAGGGTCAGAAGACAACTAAAGAGGGACAACTCAAAGGAACATATAATTTTCTGAGTTGTGGGTGCATGGTTTAGCATGTCGAACGAATTCCACATATTTCTTCCGGATAACCCATGCAGAAAGGTAGAACTGGCAGAGTCACAATGTAGAATCGAGAACCCATCGAGAGCACTCTGATTGTGATCTTTCGATCAGCGAGGAACATCTGCCATAAGCGGTTCATAGTATTTGGAAGAAAGGAATACCACGAACATCGAGGACTAATGCAAAGGTTACTAATAACCTAAAGGAGCGAGCAAAACTATCAACATGAAGCAGGTAGGGTGAATCTCGGGTTCAAAACCCAGGGATAGAATACCTACTACTAAATGGCATCACGGGATGCTTTCGGTAATGATGGCCAGAGTCATCACACTGGAACATAAATCATGGCTAGACTACTAGATGATCCCCTGAGACGCCTAGGGTCATAATAGTAACTCCAACATAATGTCAAGGCAATAGAATACCTCAACTCAACAATTAGTGTGATTGAGCTGGCATAAAGGAACATCGAAACCAGAGGGAAAGGATTTTGCAAATGCATCAGACTATTTAGAAACCTGGAATGACTCGGACAGCATAACGGCTGTAAATGCTCAGAAAAGATTTGAGACATTCACAAAAATGGTGGCATAACCACTCAGAAGCACAATATCAAGGTCTCGAGATCAACAGTTAACATACGGAGGTAGAAACTGAACTGAGGCTTAAATCCAACAATCTTATGGGTCTACGGATTAGTAATACGTGATCCTAATAGAAAGAAGAGATAGCCTAGTTCTTAATCCCCGTAGAAGAGAAGATGATGACTCAGATCAGAAGGCCATGAGGTATAAGGAGTAAAAAGAGCCTTACGTTCCATCCCACAATCAATTCCCTTATATAACTAAAGAATTTCTAGACTCAACTTCGACCAGTTTGGCTTGGTAATCCTACAGGCAGTCAAGCTCTGATACCAACGCTGTCAGGACCCCGACTCAATGCCACATCGATCTAGCATGTAACACCTCATATCACTTTGCGGCCTCACGCACGGTATTCCCACGGGTGTCGCCTTACCTTTGCCCGGGACCGTTTGCGCCTTTTGGCACACGTATATGATAGTGTCGCTACCATCCATATGATAAGGAGCCCGGGCTGACATGGCTAGTCGTAAACCCAAAGTGGCACAGACTTACAGGGACAGGCATCCATGACCCAGCATCGAACGTGTCGGTCATCAGCGAGTGAATCCAGGCTGTAGCACTGGGCTAGCAGGACTCCGGTGAACCGGGCTGTAGCGGGCTAACAGGACTCCGGTATTCATCGCGTGACATTTCCCCGAAGGGACAGACACAGGAACGAAGAAGGACACATGCCGGCCAGCCTAAGTGTTCCGGAGCAGTAGCAAGCTACCATGGCTCGGTGGAATCACTAGGAGACATTTCCCCGTAAGAGAGGCTACTAAAGATAAACAACTAGATGGTCAGATCCCACACATATCAAGCATTTCAATAACATACACACAATATGCTCGATATGTGCAAATACAACATGGCATCACAACATGACTCTATAACTCAAGTATTTTAATCAATAGGCTCCGAGGAGCGAGATATTACAAACACGGGTCTCATGACCCAACAATCAGAGCATACAAGTCAAAGCACATGCGGAAGCTATCATGTCTGAGTACAGACATCTATAAATGAAAAAGGCTGAGAAGCCTGACTATCTATCAGATCCTGCCGAGGGCACAAGATCGTAGCTGAGGTAACAAGCTAAACGTCGAAGACCACGCGGAAATACTAGTGAGACTGAAGTCTCTCTGCAAAAACATAAAATAGGCAAACGTGAGTACAAATGTACCCAGCAAGACTTACATCAGAACTATCTACATATGCCTCATTATCAACAAAGGGGTGGTGGGGTTTAACTGCAGCAAGCCAGCTTTGACTCGGTGGCTATCCTAAACTACGACTGCAAGTAATTCTTTTGAGGTGGCGCACACGAGTCCACATATTCACCAACCAATACACCACTATGGATCCGCTCCCGTCTCCCTACGAGAACGCTATCCATAGCACTCACGCTTATCTTGCGTATTTTAGAGTATCCACTTTCACTTGTCTATGAACTGATATAAGCAACCCAGAAGTCCTTTTCCGCGGACACGGCTATTCGAATAGATGATGTTAACCCTGCAGGGGTGTACTTCTTCATACATGTTTCCACCACTTAGCGTCTACACACGACATGTGCTCGGCAGACTTCAAGCGAAAGCCGACGTGGGTGTAGACCACGACCTACCTAAACACTCAAGTCTCTAGTCCAGGTTTATCGCCTATTCGGGTTCCATCCATGAGGAGATCCGGCCGGAGTTTCGCTCACAGCCCCAAACGATGTGAACAGGGTTCCGTGACACCAAACGGGCGCCTGGTATACCCGGCCACGTGCCTACCGCATCACAGCCCACCCCTACGGTCAGCGCTGTCCACGGCCTCCAGCATACTACAAACACCAGAAACTACTTGCAACTCCTGGACAGAGGACAAGGGTGATTAAGAAGTCGAGCGGGGTCATATTTCAGGGCCCAATGTATGGTAGTAGCTGAATCATGGATCACAAACACAGAACTCAGTTCCTGAGGACGGCTGCAATGAGACAACCCACCATGTACTCCTACATGGCCTCTCACTGCTACCTTTACCAAATCGTGTTCACACACTTAGCTCACACACAGTAGAACATGTTCACACACCTCTGATTCATCCCCGATGAATCAGACCTGACTCAACTCTAAGCAGTAGCAGGCATGACAAACAAACAAGAATGAGTAGGCACAACAGGGCTCAAACAACTCCTACTCATGCTAGTGGGTTTCATCTATTTACTGTGGCAATGACAGGTCATGCAGAGGATAAAGGGGTTCAACTACCGCAGCATGTAATAGTTGAATCGGTGTTGTCCTAATGCAGTAAAAGAGAGCAGGAGCGAGAGAGTGGGATTGTATCGGAATGAACAAGGGGGTTTTGCTTGCCTGGCACTTCTGAAGATAACATTGAGTCTTCATCAGTGACAACGATCACATCATCGGTATCACGTCTATCGAGAGGGGACAAATACCGGCAACACAGAAAGGAACACAATCAATGCAATGCACAATATGATGCATGATCATGACATGGCCAAATGAATGTGTTTTGGGCTAATGCAACTAGCAACAGATTAAATGAAGTTGGTTTGAGTATAAAATTCAAATTCAAACTCCATATGTGATTAATTAAATGCCCTTTATATGATTTGTGCTAAACAGCAGCTATAAGTTGTTCTAACATGCATGAAAATGGTACAGATGGATTCCTTGAATTTTTCTGATAATTTTTCATATATAATTTATTTAATTTGGAGTTACGGTTAATTTTCTATGATTTATTGAAGTTTTAGGCATTTTCTGGAATTTCAGAATTAAATTAAATCCAGAAAATACTTATTGCGTCAGCATGACGTTGGCATGACGTCAGCAAGTCAACAGGGGTCGGTCAGGGTCAAACCTGACGTGTGGGGCCACACGTCAGTGACACAGGTTAGACAGGGGGGTTAGTTTAATTCAATTAAAGATTAGGGCACTAGGGCCCACATGTCAGTGGCTCTGGGGTTAGATTAGGTGGTGATTAGCTTAAGCTAATCACCTGATGGCGGGGGCCCACCTGTCAGTGTCAGCAGAGGGGGTAGTTAAGATAAAATAGTTAAACTAATTAACAGGGGGGGCTGGCCCCACCTGTCATCGACCCAGAGAGGGGGGGGTCCCGCCGTGGTCAACGTGGTCAGACCCACCGGCGGCTTGACGCCGGCAAGGCCAGACGCGGTGGTGCGCGTCGGAAACCAACTACAGGGGCTCTTTTGGCGCGCAGGGAGCAGCTACGGGGAGAGGGTGGAGTGGCGCATCCAACAGTGGCGGTGGCGGAGGCTGGGGTGGCCGGAGCTGCCGGCGGCGACCTCTTTTGCGGCTGCCGGAGCTCGGGTGGGTGCGGGATTAGCGTTGCGGCTTGCAAACAAGCTAGCTGCCACGCTAGCGTTGCTCCACGGGTCGTTGCGAGTGCAACGGACGCACGCGCGGGGCCATTTGGTCACCGGGGCTTCGCCGGCGACGAGCCCGTGCGGCGGAGCGTTTCGGCTCCGGTGGAGGGAGCGGCCAGGGGGCGAATTAGTCAACGAGGCATGGGGAAAACGATGCAGCGGCTCACCGCGGTTCTTCTGGTGCTGCTGGCGAGGCAGGGGAGGCACGGGGTCCGGCGAATTGACGGAGGGGAGCTTCGGTGGCCGGCGACGGAACGGCGATGGTGGCGGCGTCGCAGGGCTTCCGGAAGGCCGTGGGTCGGTGAGGAGGAAGGAGGGGGTCGAGGCGGAGCTCGTGGGTGTGTCGGAGAGGCTAGGGGTGGCCGGTGGCCACGAGAGAGCTCGTCGGCGGCGGCGGGTGTGTTCGGTGGCTGCGCGCGAGAGAGCCAGAGGAGGAGAGGAGCTCGGGGAGAGAGTGAGAGGCCTGGGGGGGTGCGTGGCGTCGCGGACGGGATCCAGGCAACGAGAGGAAGCAGGAGGTGGCTAGGGGGGGAAGCAGGAGGTGGCCGAGGCAGCGTCGGCGAGCGCCACGCCTCGCCTCTGCTCGTCCTCCTGGCAGAGGAGGAAGAGGACAAAGGAGGAGGAGGAGGTGGGCTGGGCCGGCTGGGGGAGCTGGGCCGGTGGTGGCGCCAGGTAAGGTTTCTCTTCTCTCTCTGTCTTTTTCTAATTATTTCAGTTTTCTATTTTGCAGGTTTGTTTTGAATTTGGTTTTGAAACCAATTCAATTTATTTTGCTTCTGACAATATTTTTAGGAGCTAAAAGAATTAAAACAATGCTCCACAAAATATTTCAGAATTATTGGACCTATATTTATTTAATAGTAGATATAAATCCAATTCAAATAATTATTGATTTAATTCAAATGCCCAAATTAAATGTTTCTGAGACACCAAAAATATTGGTTTGGATTTTACCTCTTGCCAATATTTCCAGAGGATATCAGGAACATTTTCTTGGACACATTTGAGAAGATTTAATTGTTGGTTATTTTTAGAGGTTTCTGAGGCTTTGAAAATTCCTCAATTCAAATTTCATTTGAATTTAAACATGATGCAGCAAGAAGTCTAGCCTAGTGCATTACCAGAAGCTAGGGATGTGACATCTCTCCCCTACCAATCTACGTCCAATCTCCTCACGTGATCTAAGCTGGAAACAACGAACAACACAAGGGACATGAGGTTTATACTGGTTCGGGCCACCGTTGTGGTGTAATACCCTACTCCAGTGTGTGGTGTGGTGGATTGCCCCAGGGGCTGATGATGAACAGTACAAGGGAAGAACAGCCTCGCGAGAGGTGTTCTTGAGCTGGTGCGATGAACTGCTTGGGTGAGTTCAGTCGCCTCTCTCCCTCTCTCTGCTAGGGCTCTACCAGATTTCTGGATGTCCCTCTACTCTGTGTGGCTAATTCTACTTATAGAGGCCTTGGGCCTCTCCCCAAATAATGAGCGGGAAGGGCGCCAACAATTTGCCATTTGAAGGGGAACATCTAGTACAAGTTATTCTGACCAAAGGTGGTCTTCGGCTGCCAAAAGCACTGGTGATGACGCCGTCTTGGGATCCACGGTGACCTCCGTCCTGCCGCTCTGCTAGTCTTGGTCTCGTTGCACCGGAATGGTAACCTTTGCCCGGTGCCTTGGCCTATGCTTGCCCCCTTTGCACCAAAGGGAAAACAAGGACACTGCATAGGCTGGCGCCCGCCTGGCGCCCGCCTGGTCTTGAACGTCATGGCTTGCGTCACGGGCTCCTCGCGAGGTACCCCTACCTTGATCTCTCCGCCTCCTCGCGAGCCTGCCTGACAAGGCTGCCTCTGAGGAAGCTTCCTGTCGTCCGCCCCACGAGGCTTGGCCCCTCGCGAGGGTCTTGAGCTTGAGCTGATGAAGATGGGTCGCGCTCGGCCCCCACTTGAGCCACGCCGCAGGCCGCAGGCAGGCAAGTCTGGGGACCCCTGTTCCTAGAACGCCGATAGGGAGGATAAATAAGTTCACTAAAACAACCTTTATCTGCAAAAATTAAAAGTGATATTAAATCAAGGCAACACTTTCTCGGTGTGAGCCAACTATAAAGCATGGCCTTTCTGATGTAACCAATGTGCTCCACCCCAAACTGAGCAACTCGAACACCATCCCAAGTCTGCAAGAATTGGAACATATATAATCCACAATCGTGCCTGCAATAAAAGAATAAAAAACATCAGTTTCACATAATGAAAAAAACTTGCACAGTATGGTGGAGAGGGGCTGTACAGAATACACCCTTTTGGCTGCATTGGGACAATGACATGGTTCAACACAAATCCATCAAGTGTAGGAGGATTTAGTGGCTCATCAGAACTTGAGCTACCTTATTTCCATGCACGCTTGATATTTTTAACCATCCTCCTAAAAACCCTGATCGCATCAGCGCTGCCAGGTTTATTAAGCGAGTCAAGAAATTCAAATTGCCTTTCTTTCACATTTAACGCAACTACACAATAATGACCAACGCCATCCCTCGTCTCTGGCTGATCAAAAGTTATAAAAAGGACATGTTAGAAGCACGAAAAATAAATAAAATTATTATAAGAAGAAGAAACAGAACACTATAAAAACAAACACACAAAATATAGTTTTTGACACATAAAAAGATTACTCGCCATATCCTTTTTATCAACACGCTCCTCGGCTTTTGAAGAGAACATCATTTCAACACTCATGCCTACAGTACCACCATTACAAATACTTGTCTGCCAAAATAAAACCAAAAATGAAATAGTGCTAAAAGAAACAGGTCGTCGCACGAAATCAGAAAAGAAAATCAAAAAATAAAACAAAATTTTCTGCATTCTTACACAAATATGGTACATGACAACCATTGTCAGAGATCCCTTAAACTTATCTACCAGTAAATAAACCCCAAGATCTACAAGGCCTGTAGTGAGCATCCCTTTATCCCAAAAAGATTGACCAACTTTGCCAATGGTAATATCAGCCATCTCAGTTTTAAAAGCAACCATGTCCCTGAATTTTTTTATGAAAAACTAAAACATAAGATACTAAAAAAATAACAACAAAGAAAAAGGGTAAAATACCGAAATTAGAAAATACATATGAACAAAAAAAATTCTAAAAAACCATACTTCTTCTTCTTGTCCTTCCGAACCCTCGTAACAGCAGCGTACAACTCATTGTATCTTTTCAGAACAGTTGGATCAATGCTCGACGGTGTCACAATAGGAAGTTCGTCAGCTGTAATAAAAAGATGAAGTTCACTTATCCAAAGAATGAAGTTCAAATATTAAGATAAGGAAATTCTGCTAGCTATATTGAAAATCATCAACAAAAGATCAAGTTTCACTTATCATTAAACATATAATACATCTACCATAGTAATTAAACAAATTGAATGAGAAAAACTTCAAGTGCACTGTTCAAAACAAAACTCTTGCTTTTAGTGTCAGAGTCTTCATGCTGTTGTTCTTCAGAGCTGACTAAAATATTTTCTTGGCTAGGTTGCAATGAATCCAACACAGCCTCACTGGACTGCCCTTCTGCAGCAACATTAGCATTCTCTGGATTTACAACAGTCTGGTCAACCGCAACGTCCTTAGATACTTCAGCTACATGAGGCTCCACTCTCGATACTTCAGGAATATCGTTGGCCGCCAGACAAATAGGGGAAGCGGCAACAGTAACAGCAGGAACGACATTCTCCAGCGGCTTTGCAATACCAAAATCAAAATCTTCATGTCGACTGGGGAAACAGCATCATGGGATTCTTGAGCTACAGAAGGATCTGCACCGTCGATGGCAACCGATGTAGAAGCATCAACACTGCCACCACCATCAACAGCACAACCCCCTGGTTCAGATCAACATGAACTTCTATGTTTTCTTCTCCAGGCTGTGGAAAGTTTAAAAAACACATAATAACACAAATGAGCATGGGGAAAATTAACACAACAACAGACAAGACACTTATGTCAAAGACTGCTGACAACATACACAGAACAACTGCAATCCACGTATGCAAAACAACTGCAACCCACATGTGTCAAAACAAGTACAACTGCAACCCACATATATGTAAAAAAGAACTGCAGTTCACTTTGTCAAATGCCGCAGTTCAGTTATGTTAAATACTGAAGCTTACGTATGTAAAAGACTATGGACCACGCATGCGAAAAGAACTGTAGTTCACTTCTGTCAAAGACTAAAGCTCACACATGTAAAACTATTGCAGCTCACATATGTAAATGAAATGCATATGAGTGAACATAGCAATGTACATCAAGTTTATAACAACAACAAAAAATTAGATTACAACCCACTAACAGAAAATGTAATACAACTATACCTTATCAGCTACAACATCCGGAGGGGACGATGCATCAACCAAGACCTCATCCTTCCTAGAGGCATCGTAGGACTCTTTGTGCACATCACAAGCAGCAACCCCAGTCTACGGGCATAGAACAAACCGAAAATGAAAATAAGATGGTAACGACCAAAAAGAAAAAAAAACTTCAACTATGCACAAGCAGTACACACTTTACAATCGTGAACTACACAAAAAATACAATAAAATGGAAAGCAACAAATGCAAGTTCAAGAAGAGGGACGCATGGAAGAATAGACATGGCAGAAGTACTTGTACCTGACCAATTCCATCATCCCTAGATCTATGGACACTAGAAGATTCCACTCCATCCTATCACAAAAAACAAAAATAGTGAGCAGCAGTCCACATAATGCACAAAAGAGGTTCAAAGGCACAAGAAACCTAGAACATACATTATCAGCACCGACGCCAGCGTCCTGACGGTTTATTTCATCCAAAATATGCTCAGCATCCTTCTCATACCAACCGCATTTTTCTTCCTGTGAATGTCTCAACTGAGCATACGAAGACCAAACATTCGTCACTGCAATCTTCAGACTTTCAATCATGCCACAATCAAAATTGTGATCAGCAAAAATATCTTCATCTCATGGGCCATGGCCAACAGGGAAAAACCAGTAACTGTCAACCTGTCACCAGAGGTTGGCAAATCTTCAGTCAACTTCAAAACCTTCAGAAGAAGCTCATCAATCTCCTCGTGTTTTTTGCCGCCAACAAATGTCTGTTTAGAAGAGCTTCTATTATCAAACATCTGTCAAGCCATGAAACCACGAGTACGCGGCACCTCATCATCACACGCGGGAAGCTGGCTACAGATAGGCTCATAAAACCTAGCATGAGTGCTAGGCCCCGCATCAGAGCTGCCACATACAACTGCAACAGGATGGTTGTACACAATATCACCTAACGCCTTCCACTACAAAAAAAGACAAGAAGCAAAGAGAAGTACACATGTGGGTACTAGAAAAGTTCAGATTTATAATGGCTGGACCTTTAAAAAATATGATATTAAAAACTCAAATGCGCTAACCGGTAGCTTCCCAAATTTGTAAGTTTCCAAGTAAATCTTTCCCTTCACAAGCACATCCTCATTGTATAACTTCATCAGGTCATTGGTTGTTAGTTATGACACACATGGCGTCAATGTGTGCATAACTGAAAATTTGCGAAGCTTCAAGCAGTCAAAATACATAATCAGGGGGGACAATGACACAACCCTCTGCATAATTCTGCTTGCTGCCTTCTGTTTGACACCTCACCACAGCTGCCTGCAACTCATCCACAACAAGCTTGCGAAAGTGCATCTGCGCCATAGCCGCATAATCCATGTTCTCTACGATTGTAGCAACTCTACCCAAACGAACTGCAGGCCCAGGGCACAGCAATTTTTGGTAAAGTATCAGGAAGAACACCTTCACAGCAAGGTCAACAGTCACATGATCATCTTCCTCCACCAACACCTTCAACTTCTCAAGCAAGTCCTTGACACCTATACTTTTTGAACGGTCAAAGCCAAGCTCATCCTTGAGGGCAGTGAACGAGTCATCTTGGCCGCTAGCAGTAGGCATGGGTGCAGTGTGACGTCCCATAGGTAAATCAAAAATGTGATGAACTGCATCACGATTGATTTGAAGAACCCTGCCATTCCCAAAGTCCATTATCATGGTGGCAGGGTCAATCACTCCCATCAGATAGCACATAAGAATGCACGACACATTTGTCTTTACGGTCAGTTCAAAGACAACACCGAATCCAGCATCTCGAACACGACTACAGTGTGCCTCTTTCAACAAAGCAGCAGCCTTGCAAATAGTGGAAAGCGACAAACATACGGTGTTGTTAAATCGAGAATCATCTCCCTCAGCATCATCTTCAGTTGCATTGCTCTTACTAGACTTCTTCCTCTGTGTAGGGGGAAATGCATTCCACATTAGAAGATTAGCCATAACAAAGAGACAGAGAAAACACATATAGAATAACAATGAAGGAAACAAATGAAGTCCACTTCAACAAACCTTTGGAACAACATCCGCCTCCTCGCCGGAGTCAGCACCAACATCTTCATCGACATCATCACGGGCTCGCTTGGGTAGACTCTTAGATAAACCACAGTCTTGCGTCTACCAGTATGAACATCCCTCACAAAATCAGCAAGCACAAAGTCGTCATAATCAGAGTTGGGATCTTCAGTGACATGTAGCCGCTTGCGCCGAGGATCCTTTCCACCAACTGCAGTAGTTCTCTTGCCAAGGTTCATATTCATGCCAGCAACACGTGGACTCCACCGAGGTGTACCACCTTCCTCAGCAACAGTACTCAGCCTCTTCTTCTGCAAAGCAGGCTGCTTCACCTTGGAAAATTTGGCACCCTTGGCACAAACTGCAGCTCTCCTCTGCTTCTCCTTTTCCGCAAACTCTTTTGAGTCACTTTCAAACCTCAACTTATTCTTGCTTTGCTTGAACTCATATTCACGAACTTGTTCCGAGACCATCCAATCCCGTGTAACTTCCTCTGTACCATCAACAGGCTATGATTGTGTTTCAGACAAGACGAGACATCTCTGGTCAAAGCTCACACCAACATTACCCTCTGCAAAATAATGTTCAATCAATTGAGTAACCTCCTCAAACCCAGGCGCCCCAACATGGAAAACAGACACTGCGTCAAAATGAAGTTTGACTATGGTCGTTAAAAAGTGCACACAAAGAACAAATGAAGTACACTTAGACATATAAATGCAGTGCTCCAATCATAAGAAATAAAAATTAATGCATTGTACAAAAAACTTGAATAAAACAAAAATACAGTTCACACATACATATAGTGGAGTTCGCATATACAAATAAATGCAGTGGTGCATACACTAACTTCACGTTTGTTCCCAACAAAATGCCGGACTAGATACAACAAGGAAACACCAATTTGTACAACATCAAGTAACCAACAAACACAAAATAAACAAAGCATTCACATACCGGAAGGAGGGGCCACACTTATGGGAGAAGATTCAATCGACGAATTCACTTGATGTCCTCCCTCTCCACCATGATCCTTAACACCGGGACAACGAGAGCCAATTGGTGTATCATTATGAGCACTGCAATCACCTACTGGATTAAAAAAACCAGAAACAGAAATTACAAAACATCACATGACAAAATAATGCAAACTAATGCTCACAACTAACAGAGCATAAACAAATATGCAGGATGAATTAGGAAACTAGATAAACATAAACAAAGCAAAAAATAAGCACTCCACATACCTTGAACTCCTCCCACTCTGCTCGGCGAAGACATGGCGTTTACCTGCAGCACAAGGACGAAGTGACACATATAAGCAACAAAATCGACGAAATCTGACGAAACCCTAGATCCACCTTGCTCTGCCTACAGAGCACACACGAGTATCGACTTCAAATCGAGATAAAATCGCCTGTCTACGGAAAAATTACACAAGCAAAAACAACAATAGCAACTACAAGAATCACAAAACTAGACGAGGGGACGATCAAGACCGAGGCCAATGGGAACATACCAATAAA